>NW_027016058.1:2500-17500 GCF_036934945.1 Oncorhynchus masou masou | reverse complement strand
ATGCAGGGGACTTCCCATTGGATTGGTTCTGATAGGACCCAGTCTGTCAATGCAGGGGACTTCCCATTGGATTGGTTCTGATAGGACCCAGTCTGTCAATGCAGGGGACTTCCCATTGGATCGGTTCTGATTGGACCCAGTCTGTCAATGCAGGGGACTTCCCATTGGATCGGTTCTGATTGGACCCAGTCTGTCAATGCAGGGGACTTCCCATTGGATCGGTTCTGATAGGACCCAGTCTGTCAATGCAGGGAAATTCCCATTGGATTGGTTCTGATAGGACCCAGTCTGTCAATGCAGGGGACTTCCCATTGGATCGGTTCTGATTGGACCCAGTCTGTCAATGCAGGGGACTTCCCATTGGATCGGTTCTGATAGGACCCAGTCTGTCAATGCAGGGGACTTCCCATTGGATCGGTTCTGATTGGACCCAGTCTGTCAATGCAGGGGACTTCCCATTGGATTGGTTCTGATAGGACCCAGTCTGTCAATGCAGGGGACTTCCCATTGGATTGGTTCTGATTGGACCCAGTCTGTCAATGCAGGGGACTTCCCATTGGATTGGTTCTGATAGGACCCAGTCTGTCAATGCAGGGGACTTCCCATTGGATTGGTTCTGATTGGACCCAGTCTGTCAATGCAGGGGACTTCCCATTGGATTGGTTCTGATTGGACCCAGTCTGTCAATGCAGGGGACTTCCCATTGGATTGGTTCTGATAGGACCCAGTCTGTCAATGCAGGGGACTTCCCATTGGATTGGTTCTGATAGGACCCAGTCTGTCAATGCAGGGGACTTCCCATTGGATTGGTTCTGATAGGACCCAGTCTGTCAATGCAGGGGACTTCCCATTGGATCGGTTCTGATAGGACCCAGTCTGTCAATGCAGGGAAATTCCCATTGGATTGGTTCTGATAGGACCCAGTCTGTCAATGCAGGGGACTTCCCATTGGATTGGTTCTGATAGGACCCAGTCTGTCAATGCAGGGGACTTCCCATTGGATTGGTTCTGATAGGACCCAGTCTGTCAATGCAGGGGACTTCCCATTGGATTGGTTCTGATAGGACCCAGTCTGTCAATGCAGGGGACTTCCCATTGGATTGGTTCTGATTGGACCCAGTCTGTCAATGCAGGGGACTTCCCATTGGATTGGTTCTGATAGGACCCAGTCTGTCAATGCAGGGGACTTCCCATTGGATCGGTTCTGATTGGACCCAGTCTGGCAATGCAGGGGATAACAGTAGAATGGAGGTTTGATAACGTTAGTCTGGAGACAACAGTAGAATGGAGGTTTGATAACGTTAGTGTGGAGACAACAGTAGCTCTGTCTCTGTCTGTCTCTCTTTCTCTGTGTCTCTGTGTCTCTGTCTCGGTAGAAAGTGGGGAAGTTTTCTGTCTTGTTATCGATGTTGAGCTGATGGCCTGTTCTGGGGGAAGTTACTGCTAACTTTAATTTGAAGGACAAATGATGTTGAAAGGGATGTTTTTCCAAGCAGTGGAGAAGGAGATGACCTGTATCCCTGTTTATGTTTGTGTCTCTGACTCTATGTGTCTCTGTCTCTCTTTCTCTGTGTCCCTGTGTCTCTGTCTCGCTGTATCTCTCTCTCTCAATTCAATTCAATTCAATTCAAGGGGCTTTATTGGCATGGGAAACATGTGTTAACATTGCCAAAGCAAGTAAGGTATATAATATATAAAGTGAAATAAACAATAAAAATTAACAGTAGACATCACACATACAGAAGTTTCAAAACAATAAAGACATTACAAATGTCATATTATATATATATACAGTGTTTTTACAATGTGCAAATGGTAAAGGACACAAGATAAAATAAATAAGCATAGATATGTGTTATATTTACAATGGTGCGTGTTCTTCACTGGTTGCCCTTTTCTCGTGGAAACAGGTCACATATCTTGCTGCTCTGATGGCACACTGTGGAATTTCACCCAGTAGATATGGGAGTTTTTCAAAATTGGATTTGTTTTCGAATTCTTTGTGGATCTGTGTAATCTGAGGGAAATATGTCTCTCTAATATGGTCATACATTGGGCAGGAGGTTAGGAAGTGCAGCTCAGTTTCCACCTCATTTTGTGGGCAGTGAGCACATAGCCTGTCTTCCCTTGAGAGCCATGTCTGCCTACGGCGGCCTTTCTCAATAGCAAGGCTATGCTCGCTGAGTCTGTACATAGTCAAAGCTTTCCTTAATTTTTGGTCAGTCACAGTGGTCAGGTATTCTGCCGCTGTGTACTCCTGTGTAGGGCCAAATAGCATTCTAGTTTGCTCTGTTTTTTGTTAATTCTTTCCAATGTGTCAAGTAATTATCTTTTTGTTTTCTCATGATTTGGTTGGGTCTAATTGTGCTGCTGTCATGGGGATCTGTAGGGTGTGTTTGTGAACAGAGCCCCAGGACCAGCTTGCTTAGGGGACTCTTCTCCAGGTTCATCTCTCTGTAGGTGATGGCTTTGTTGTGGAAGGTTTGGGAATCGCTTCCTTTTAGGTGGTTATAGAATTTAACTGCTCTTTTCTGGATTTTGATAATTAGTGGGTATCGGCTAATTCTGCTCTGCATGCATTATTTGGTGTTCTACGTTGTACACTGAGGATATTTTTGCAGAATTCTGCGTGCAGAGTCTCAATTTGGTGTTTGTCCCATTTTGTGAAGTCTTGGTTGGTGAGCGGACCCCAGACCTCACAACCATAAAGGGCAATGGGCTCTATGACTGATTCAAGTATTTTTAGCCAAATCCTAATTGGTATGTTGAAATTTATGTTCCTTTTGATGGCATAGAATGCCCTTCTTGCCTTGTCTCTCAGATCGTTCACAGCTTTGTGGAAGTTACCTGTGGCGCTGATGTTTAGGCCAAGGTATGTATAGTTTTTTGTGTGCTCTAGGGCAACAGTGTCTAGATGGATGGGCAACAGTGTCTCTCTCTCTCTCTCTCTCTCTCTCTCTCTCTCTCTCTCTCTCTCTCTCTCTCTCTCTGTCTCTATGTGTCTCTGTGTCTCTGTCTCTCTCTCTGTCTCTATGTATCTCTGTCTCTCTCTGTCTCTATGTGTCTCTGTCTCTCTCTCTCTCTGTCTCTGTGTCTGTCTCTCTCTCTGTCTCTATGTGTCTCTGTCTCTCTGTCTCTATGTGTCTCTGTGTCTCTGTCTGTCTCTGTCTCTGTGTCTCTCTGTCTGTCTCTCTTTCTCTGTGTTTCTGTGTCTCTGTCTCGCTGTATCTCTCTCTCTCTCTCTGTCTCTCTGTGTCTCTGTCTCTATGTGTCTCTGTCTCTCTGTCTCTGTGTCTCTGTCTCTCTCTCTGTCTCTGTGTCTCTGTGTCTCTGTCTCTCTCTCTGTATCTATGTGTCTCTGTCTCTCTGTCTCTATGTCTCTTTGTCTCTATGTGTCTCTGTGTCGCTGTCTCTCTCTCTGTCTCTATGTGTCTCTGTCTCTCTGTCTCTCTCTCTGTCTCTATGTGTCTCTGTCTCTCTGTCTCTATGTGTCTCTGTCTCTCTCTCTGTCTCTATGTGTCTCTGTGTCTCTGTCTCTCTGTCTCTGCATGTGAACTGTACTGAGGCGTGTATCAATGCTGCTGTGTCAACTCTGTTTCTGTGTGTTGTGGTGTCGTTATCCGTCCCGAGCCCAAACACACAGACATCACTGTCAGGATGCTCGTCAATCACTGCCATGGCAACGGATATATTACACACTGCCGTCTGCAATCAACACATACACACAGAGGGGAGCACACACACACACACACACACACACACACACACACACACACACACACACACACACACACACACACACACACACACACACACACACACACACACACACACACACACACACACACACACACACACACACACAATGTCAGACATTTGTAAGTCGCTCTGGATAAGAGCGTCTGCTAAATGACTTAAATGTAAATGTAAAATGTAATCATCTGAGCTGATTCTCTAGTAGAGCCTGAAGTACATTCAGTAGAGTACTGTTCAGTAGAGTACCGTTCAGCAGAGTGCCGTTCAGTAGAGTACCGTTCAGCACAGTGCCGTTCAGCAGAGTGCCGTTCAGCAGAGTGCCGTTCAGCAGAGTACTGTTCAGCAGAGTACTGTTCAGCAGAGTACCGTTCAGCAGAGTACCGTTCAGCAGAGTACCGTTTAGCAGAGTGCTGTTTAGCAGAGTGCCGTTCAGCAGAGTGCCGTTCAGTAGAGTACCGTTCAGTAGAGTACCGTTCAGCACAGTGCCGTTCAGCAGAGTGCCGTTCAGCAGAGTGCCGTTCAGCAGAGTACTGTTCAGCAGAGTACTGTTCAGCAGAGTACCGTTCAGCAGAGTACCGTTCAGCAGAGTACCGTTTAGCAGAGTGCTGTTTAGCAGAGTGCCGTTCAGCAGAGTGCCGTTCAGTAGAGTACCGTTCAGCAGAGTACCGTTCAGCAGAGTACTGTTTAGCAGAGTGCTGTTCAGTAGAGTGCCGTTCAGCAGAGTACCGTTCAGCAGAGTACCGTTCAGCAGAGTACCGTTCAGCAGAGTACTGTTTAGCAGAGTGCCGTTCAGCAGAGTGCCGTTCAGCAGAGTGCTGTTCAGTAGAGTGCCGTTCAGCAGAGTACCGTTCAGCAGAGTACCGTTCAGTAGAGTACCGTTCAGTAGAGTACTGTTCAGCAGAGTGCCGTTCAGCAGAGTGCCGTTCAGCAGAGTGCTGTTCAGTAGAGTGCCGTTCAGTAGAGTAACGTTCAGCAGAGTACCGTTCAGCACAGTGCCGTTCAGCAGAGTACCGTTCAGCAGAGTGCCGTTCAGCAGAGTGCCGTCCAGTAGAGTACCGTTCAGTAGAGTAACGTTCAGCAGAGTACTGTTCAGCAGAGTGCCGTTCAGTAGAGTACCGTTCAGTAGAGTACCGTTCAGCAGAGTACCGTTCAGTAGAGTACCGTTCAGCAGAGTGCCGTTCAGCAGAGTACCGTTCAGCACAGTGCCGTTCAGCAGAGTACCGTTCAGTAGAGTACCGTTCAGCAGAGTGCCGTTCAGCAGAGTACCGTTCAGCACAGTGCCGTTCAGCAGAGTACCGTTCAGTAGAGTACCGTTCAGCAGAGTACCGTTCAGTAGAGTACCGTTCAGCACAGTGCCGTTCAGTAGAGTACCGTTCAGCAGAGTGCTGTTCAGTAGAGTGCCGTTCAGCACAGTGCCGTTCAGTAGAGTACCGTTCAGCAGAGTGCCGTTCAGCAGAGTACCGTTCAGCAGAGTGCCGTTCAGTAGAGTACCGTTCAGCAGAGTGCCGTTCAGTAGAGTACCGTTCAGCAGAGTACTGTTCAGTAGAGTACCGTTCAGTAGAGTACCGTTCAGCACAGTGCCGTTCAGTAGAGTACCGTTCAGCAGAGTGCCGTTCAGCAGAGTACCGTTCAGCAGAGTACTGTTCAGTAGAGTACCGTTCAGCAGAGTACCGTTCAGTAGAGTACCGTTCAGCAGAGTACCGTTCAGTAGAGTACCGTTCAGCAGAGTACCGTTCAGTAGAGTACCGTTCAGCACAGTGCCGTTCAGTAGAGTACCGTTCAGTAGAGTACCGTTCAGTAGAGTACTGTTCAGCAGAGTACCGTTCAGCAGAGTACCGTTCAGCAGAGTACCGTTCAGTAGAGTACCGTTCAGTAGAGTACCGTTCAGTAGAGTACCGTTCAGCAGAGTACCGTTCAGCAGAGTACCGTTCAGTAGAGTACCGTTCAGTAGAGTACCGTTCAGCAGAGTACTGTTCAGCAGAGTACTGTTCAGCAGAGTACCGTTCAGCAGAGTACCGTTCAGCAGAGTACCGTTCAGCAGAGTACCGTTCAGCAGAGTACTGTTCAGCAGAGTGCTGTTCAGTAGAGTGCCGTTCAGCACAGTGCCGTTCAGTAGAGTGCCGTTCAGCAGAGTACCGTTCAGCAGAGTACCGTTCAGTAGAGTACCGTTCAGCAGAGTACCGTTCAGCAGAGTACCGTTCAGTAGAGTACCGTTCAGCAGAGTGCCGTTCAGCAGAGTGCCGTTCAGCAGAGTACCGTTCAGCAGAGTACCGTTCAGCAGAGTACCGTTCAGTAGAGTACCGTTCAGTAGAGTACCGTTCAGCAGAGTACCGTTCAGCAGAGTACTGTTCAGCAGAGTACCGTTCAGTAGAGTAACGTTCAGCAGAGTACCGTTCAGTAGAGTACCGTTCAGTAGAGTACCGTTCAGTAGAGTACCGTTCAGCGGAGTACCGTTCAGCAGAGTACCGTTCAGCAGTGTTTCACTCATCAGAGTATCACTCATCAGAGTATCACTCATCAGAGTATCACTCATCAGAGTATCACTCATCAGAGTATCACTCATCAGAGTATCACTCATCAGAGTACCGTTCAGTAGAGTGCCGTTCAGCAGAGTACCACTCTGTCCGTCTGTCTGTCTGTCTGTCTGTCTGTCTGTCTGTCTGTCTGTCTGTCTGTCTGTCTGTCTGTCTGTCTCTCTCTCAATTCAATTTGCTTTACTCGCATGACATAACAATGTACATTTTACCAGCAGTAACAACAATAACAATACATTGAACTATAACAATCAGCATACAGTAGAGGACATGTGCAGGTTGGTTGGTCTGTCAGACACTGTCCCTCATCTTATGTCAGGCAGCAATGTAGTGCTGCAAACCCACAGCTCTCTGCGTCCTCCCCCGACAGGACGGGTAGCCTACTCTCATCAGAGAGGTCTTTGCCACAGCTCTCTGCGTCCTCCCCCAACAGGACGGGTAGCCTACTCTCATCAGAGAGGTCTCTCTCTCTCTCTGCGTCCTCCCCCAACAGGACGGGTAGCCTACTCACATCAGAGAGGTCTCTCTCTCTCTGCGTCCTCCCCCAACAGGACGGGTAGCCTATTCTCATCAGAGAGGTCTCTCTCTCTGCGTCCTCCCCAACAGGACGGGTAGCCTACTCTCATCAGAGAGGTCTCTCTCTCTCTGCGTCCTCCCCCAACAGGACGGGTAGCCTACTCTCATCAGAGAGGTCTCTCTCTCTCTCTCTCTGCGTCCTCCCCCAACAGGACGGGTAGCCTACTCTCATCAGAGAGGTCTCTCTCTCTCTGCGTCCTCCCCCAACAGGACGGGTAGCCTACTCTCATCAGAGAGGTCTCTCTCTCTCTGCGTCCTCCCCCAACAGGACGGGTAGCCTACTCTCATCAGAGAGGTCTCTCTCTCTCTCTGCGTCCTCCCCCAACAGGACGGGTTTGGGGAAGTGACTCCCTCTAGTTGTTTTATATTTTTGACATTTTGTCAGGAAATGCAGCTCCGTCTCAGGTTCTGCTGTGGTGCAGTGGTTGCACAGCCTTTCCTCTACAGGGAGCCAGGTTTTCCTCTGTCTACCCTTCTCAATGGCAAGGCTGTGCTCACTGAGCCTTACTTAACCATGGCCAAATAGTTAGCCACAGTGTACTGTCGATTTAGGGCCAGATAGCTTTGTGTTTGTGTTTGTGTTTCCCAATAAGCAATCTAGTTTTGTTTTGACTGTGTTGTAATTTGTTTTATTCTGATTGATTGGATGTTCTGGGCCTGGGGCTTCAGTGTGTTAGTAGAACGGGTTAGTGAACTCACTCTCTCTCTCTCTTCTCTTTCTCTCTCTGTCTCTCTCTGTCTCTCTCTGTCTCTCTGTCTCTCTCTCTGTCTCTCTCTCTCTCTGTCTCTCTGTCTCTCTTTCTCTCTCTCTGTCTGTCTTTCTCTCTCTCTGTCTCTCTTTCTCTGTCTCTCTCTCGCTGTCTCTCTTTCTCACTCTGTCTCTGTCTCTCTTTCTCTCTCTCTCCCTCTTTCTGTCTCTGAATGTGTGTGTGTATATGCATCCGTGCCTGTGTGTGTGTGTGTGTGTGTGTGTGTGTGTGTGTGTGTGTGTGTGTGTGTGTGTGTGTGTGTGTGTGTGTGTGTGTGTGTGTGTGTGTGTGTGTGTGTGTGCTTGTTTGTGTGTGTGAGAGCTATGCTGACTCTGAGGCCAGTGTCACTTCTTACATCATTTGTTGTTTAGCCAACATGAAGAGCCCCTAAATTACAGTCACATGTACAGTTGAAGTGGGAAGTTTACATACACTAAGGTTGGAGTCATTAAAACTTGGTTTTCAACCACTCCACAAATTTCTTGTAAATTAAAACCTCTTAGGGATCCCTTCACCTCCCTTCCCGCTCGGATCCCTTTAACGGGATTTATTTGACAACATCCAGTGAAATTGCAGCGCGCCAAATTCAAAAACAGAAATACTCATAATAAGAATTAATAGATTATTACATTATTAAACAAACAAGTTTATACATCAAAATACAGCTTAACTTCTTGTTAATCCAGCCGCAGTGTTAGATTTCCAAAAGGCTTTACGGCGAAAGCAAATCATGCGATTATCTGAGGACAGCGCCCGCTGTCACACATGAACATCATATTTCAACCAGGCAGGTGCGACACAAAAATCAGAAATAACGATATAATTAATGCCTTACTTTTGAAGATCTTCTTCTGTTGGCACTCCAAAATGTCCCAGAAACATCACAAATGGTCCTTTTGTTTGATAAATTCCTTCATTATATCCCCAAAATGTCCATTTATTTGGTGCGTTTGATTCATAAATACACCGGTTTCAACTCGCCCAACATGCCTACAAAGTATCTAATAAGTTACCTGTAAACTTGATCCAAACATTTCAAACAGACTTATGTATCCTAAAACGTAACTAACCGATAAAATATAAGACAGGAAATACTGTGCTCAATAGCGGACGAAAACAAAGTGAAGCGCGTTCCAAACGACCTGAGTCGCTCTGAGTGACACATGGAAAGGAAAGGAATTCTTCTTCATTTCTCAATGGAAAAAACATCAACCAATTTCTAAAGACTGTTGACATCTAGTGGACGCCATAGGAACTGCAAGCATATTTCTATTAAAAAAGGGATTTTCATTAGAAACCTAATGGAAAACACATTGAGCTCCCACACAATTGTGCTTCGGGTTTCGCCTGCCAAATCAGTTCTGTTATACTCACAGACATTATTCAAACAGTTTTAGAAACGTCAGAGTGTTTTCTATCCAAGTCTACTAATAATATAAATATTCTAGCTTCTGGGCCTGAGTAGCAGGCAGTTTACTTTGGGCACGCTTTTCATCCGGACGTGAAAATACTGCCCCCTAGCCCAAAGAGGTTTTTAACAAATTATAGTTTTGGAAAGTCGTTTAGGACATCTACTTTGTGCATGACACAAGTCATTTTTCCAACAATTGTTTACAGACAGATTATCTCATTTATAATTCACTGTATCACAATTCCAGTGGGTCAGAAGTTTACATACACTAAGTTGACTGTGCCTTTAAACAGCTTGGAAAATTCCAGAAAATGTTGTCATGGCTTTAGAAGCTTCTGATAGGCTAATTGACATCATTTCAGTCAATTGGAGATGAACCTGTGGATGTGTACCAGAAACAATTGTAGGCCTCCACAAGTCTGGTTCATCCTTGGAAAGCTACCTGAAAATTTGACCCAAGTTAAACAATTTAAAGACTTTGCTACCAAACACTAACATTGGTTGGTGGATATAAAGGTCTTTGATAGGCTGATGTGGAATTTGTTGCAGGAAATAACCACTGCCAGCTAAATGTGCCAGGTTATCTAATGGAAACAGCTAACGTGTAGCGTTTTATCACGTGCCACTACGTCAACGCTATTAATTGGCTGATGCACAAACTTAAATGTTTTCGAATATTCGCAGGTATGCACCCTACTCCCCCCGCCCCTCCCCAGTTTATAGAGGTGTAGGCAGAGGCCTTTAACATTGGGTTTGTGTACAAAATGAAGTTGTTGAGTTCTGAGAAATGGTTGCTAATTCCCTCAAGGCTTGTCACAGTGCAAGTCCTACAAGGATTTATAATGTCTTGTTATGGACCAATAACCCAGTGTAGTGTTGTGTGTCATTCCTCCAATCCGTTTGACCTTTCATCTCTTTATGTATTGTGAAACCTGTATTACAGCCCTGTAATGTGTTGTTTCTGTCAGCCTGTGTTCCTTGTGTTCCTGCGATATGCTTCATCTGTTTATAACGCTAGCCTGTGTTCCTGCAATATGCTTCATCTGTTTATAACGCTAGCCCGTGTTCCTGTAATATGCTGCTTCATCTGTTTATAACGCTAGCCTGTGTTCCTGTAATGTGCTGCTTCATCTGTTTATAACGCTAGCCTGTGTTCCTGTAATGTGCTGCTTCATCTGTTTATAACGCTAGCCTGTGTTCCTGTAATGTGCTGCTTCATCTGTTTATAACGCTAGCCTGTGTTACTGTAATGTGCTGCTTCATCTGTTTATAACACTAGCCTGTGTTCCTGCAATATGCTGCTTCATCTGTTTATAACGCTAGCCTGTGTTCCTGTAATGTGCTGCTTCATCTGTTTATAATGCTAGCCCGTGTTCCTGTAATGTGCTGCTTCGTCTGTTTATAATAGCCTGTGTTCCTGTCTGTTTATAACGCTAGCCTGTGTTCCTGTAATGTGCTGCTTCATCTGTTTATAATGCTAGCCTGTGTTCCTGTAATGTGCTGCTTCATCTGTTTATAACGCTAGCCTGTGTTTTGTTCAGGCCTTGTGTTGCATCACTGTGAAACCACTTACATAACAGCACACAACGCTGTGTGTGTGATTGTGTGTGGGTTTGTGTGTGTGTGTGTGTGTGTGTGTGATTGTGTTTGTGTGTGTGTGGCAGCGCTGTAGAAACCGCCCAACTCCTTAAGTGCGTCATTTGGTCCCTGACAGCTACAGTCAGAGTCGACATGTGTCTCTGGCACATTCACCACAACTATCTGGTCTCTATCTGGTCTCTATCTGGTCTCTATCTGGTCTCTAGCTGGTCTCTATCTGGTCTCTATCTGGTCTCTATCTGGTCTCTATCTGGTCTCTAGCTGGTCTCTAGCTGGTCTCTATCTGGTCTCTAGCTGGTCTCTAGCTGGTCTCTAGCTGGTCTCTATCTGGTCTCTATCTGGTCTCTATCTGGTCTCTAGCTGGTCTCTATCTGGTCTCTATCTGGTCTCTAGCTGGTCTCTATCTGGTCTCTATCTGGTCTCTATCTGGTCTCTATCTGGTCTCTAGCTGGTCTCTATCTGGTCTCTATCTGGTCTCTATCTGGTCTCTATCTGGTCTCTAGCTGGTCTCTATCTGGTCTCTAGCTGGTCTCTAGCTGGTCTCTATCTGGTCTCTATCTGGTCTCTAGCTGGTCTCTATCTGGTCTCTAGCTGGTCTCTAGCTGGTCTCTATCTGGTCTCTATCGGGTCTCTATCTGGTCTCTATCTGGTCTCTATCTGGTCTCTATCTGGTCTCTATCTGGTCTCTAGCTGGTCTCTATCTGGTCTCTATCTGGTCTCTATCTGGTCTCTATCTGGTCTCTAGCTGGTCTCTATCTGGTCTCTATCTGGTCTCTATCTGGTCTCTAGCTGGTCTCTATCTGGTCTCTAGCTGGTCTCTATCTGGTCTCTATCTGGTCTCTATCTGGTCTCTAGCTGGTCTCTATCTGGTCTCTATCTGGTCTCTATCTGGTCTCTAGCGAATGTTTTTCTCAGACGATACCTTTATATCAGATATATCTATAGGCCAGTTACATTACAGTACCAACACCCTAAAGAAACCAGTAGTGGTGGGAACACCTTCAATCTAACTGCTTCACAAAGAACATGGCATGGTGTCTCATTATAGATACTGCACTGTATTCAGAACCCATATCATACTGCACTGTATTCAGAACTCATATCATACTGCACTGTATTCAGAACTCATATCATACTGCACTGTATTCAGAACTCATATCATATCATACTGCACTGTATTCAGAACCCATATCATACTGCACTGTATTCAGAACCCATATCATACTGCACTGTATTCAGAACTCATATCATACTGCACTGTATTCAGAACCCATATCATACTGCACTGTATTCAGAACCCATATCATACTGCACTGTTTTCAGAACCCATATCATATCATACTGCACTGTATTCAGAACCCATATCATACTGCACTGTTTTCAGAACCCATATCATATCATACTGCACTGTATTCAGAACCCATATCATAGCATACTGCACTGTATTCAGAACCCATATCATACTGTACTGTATTCAGAACCCATATTGTACTGCACTGTATTCAGAACTCATATCATACTGTACTGTATTCAGAACCCATATCATGTCATACTGCACTGTATTCAGAACCCATATCATACTGCACTGTATTCAGAACCCATATCGTACTGCACTGTATTCAGAACCCATATCATACTGTACTGTATTCAGAACTCATATCATATCATACTGCACTGTATTCAGAACCCATATCATGTCATACTGTACTGTATTCAGAACCCATATCGTACTGCACTGTATTCAGAACCCATATCATACTGTACTGTATTCAGAACCCATATCATGTCATACTGCACTGTATTCAGAACCCATATCATACTGCACTGTATTCAGAACCCATATCATACTGCACTGTATTCAGCACTCATATCATATCATAATGCAATGTATTCAGAACCCTTATCATAACATACTGCACTGTATTCAGAACCCATATCATAGCATACTGCACTGTATACAGAACCCATATCATATCATGCTGCACTGACCCGTGTCTCTGGCATCTGAAGCAGTCCCACTGAAACATGTACTGGTACTGTTTTTTTCATCGTTGCTTTCGCAATAACTATAATAATATCAGCATGTCAGAATGTGTTCTTCTGTTTTGATTGCTTCATCCCATTGAGTTTTTAAACCCCAAACAAAATCTCCAAGTCACGAGTTAGTTTACCCTCTCGTACCAATGAGCAGCAACACTGTACTGGAGAAATCCACTATAGGCCTTCCACACACCTGCACTGGCACCTGGTGGCGGTTCCCTGTTACTACAGTCTAGAGCCCAGCTGAAGTTACTACAGTCTAGAGCCCAGCTGCAGTTGCTACAGTCTAAAGCCCAGGATATACCCAGCTGTAGTTGCTACAGTCTAGAGCCCAGCTGGAGTTGCAACAGTCTAGAGCCCAGCTGTAGTCGCTACAGTCTAGAGCCCAGCTGTAGTTACTACAGTCTAGAGCCCAGGATATACCCAGCTGTAGTTACTACAGTCTAGAGCCCAGCTGTAGTTACTACAGTCTAGAGCCCAGCTGTAGTTACTACAGTCTAGAGCCCAGCTGCAGTTACTACAGTCTAGAGCCCAGCTGTAGTTACTACAGTCTAGAGCCCAGCTGTAGTTACTACAGTCTAGAGCCCAGTATATACCCAGCTGTAGTTACTACAGTCTAGAGCCCAGCTGTAGTTACTACAGTCTAGAGCCCAGCTGTAGTTACTACAGTCTAGAGCCCAGCTGTAGTTACTACAGTCTAGAGCCCAGGATATACCCAGCTGTAGTTACTACAGTCTAGAGCCCAGCTGTAGTTACTACAGTCTAGAGCCCAGCTGTAGTTACTACAGTCTAGAGCCCAGCTGTAGTTACTACAGTCTAGAGCCCAGCTGAAGTTACTACAGTCTAGAGCCCAGGATATACCCAGCTGTAGTTACTACAGTCTAGAGCCCAGCTGTAGTTACTACAGTCTAGAGCCCAGCTGTAGTTACTACAGTCTAGAGCCCAGCTGTAGTTACTACAGTCTAGAGCCCAGCTGTAGTTACTACAGTCTAGAGCCCAGCTGTAGTTACTACAGTCTAGAGCCCAGGATATACCCAGCTGTAGTTACTACAGTCTAGAGCCCAGCTGTAGTTACTACAGTCTAGAGCCCAACTGTAGTTACTACTGTCTAGAGCCCAAGATATACCCAGCTGTAGTTACTACAGTCTAGAGCCCAGCATATACCCAGCTGTAGTTACTACAGTCTAGAGCCCAGCTGTAGTTACTACAGTCTAGAGCCCAAGATATACCCAGCTGTAGTTACTACAGTCTAGAGCCCAGCATATACCCAGCTGTAGTTACTACATTCTAGAGCCCAGCTGTAGTTACTACAGTCTAGAGCCCAGGATATACCCGATATACCCAGCTGTAGTTACTACAGTCTAGAGCCCAAGGTATACCCAGCTGTAGTTACTACAGTCTAGAGCCCAGCTGTAGTTACTACAGTCTAGAGCCCAGCTGTAGTTACTCCAGTCTAGAGCCCAATATATACCCAGCTGTAGTTACTACAGTCTGGAGCCCATGAAATACCCAGCTGTAGTTAATACAGTCTAGAGCCCAGCTGTAGTTACTACAGTCTAGAGCCCAGCTGTAGTTACTACAGTCTAGAACCCAGCTGTAGTTACTACAGTCTAGAGCCCAGCTGTAGTTACTACAGTCTAGAGCCCAGCTGTAGTTGCTACAGTCTAGAGCCCAGCTGTAGTTACTACAGTCTAGAGCCCAGGATATACCCAGCTGTAGTTACTACAGTCTAGAGCCCATCTGAAGTTACTACAGTCTAGAGCTCAGGATATACCCAGCTGTAGCTACTACAGTCTAGAGCCCAAGATATACCCAGTCTAGTGCCCAGATGTAGTTACTACAGTCTAGAGCCCAGCTGTAGTTACTACAGTCTAGAGCCCAGGATATACCCAGCTGTAGTTACTACAGTCTAGAGCCCAGGATATACCCAGCTGTAGTTACTACAGTCTAGAGCCCAGGATATACCCAGCTGTAGTTACTACAGTCTGGAGCCCAGGATATACCCAGCTGTAGTTACTACAGTCTAGAGCCCAGCTGTAGTTACTACAGTCTAGAGCCCAGCTGTAGTTACTACAGTCTAGAGCCCAGCTGTAGTTACTACAGTCTAGAGCCCAGCTGTAGTTACTACAGTCTAGAGCCCAGGATATACCCAGCTGTAGTTACTACAGTCTAGAGCCCAGGATATACCCAGCTGTAGTTACTACAGTCTAGAGCCCAGCTGTAGTTACTACAGTCTAGAGCCCAGCTGTAGTTACTACAGTCTAGAGCCCAGGATATACCCAGCTGTAGTTACTACAGTCTAGAGCCCAGGATATACCCAGCTGTAGTTACTACA
>NW_027016057.1:0-10515 GCF_036934945.1 Oncorhynchus masou masou | reverse complement strand
CACATATAGAGTCAAGGCCCGCGGGCCACATCCGGCCCGCGAGAAGGTTTTTTACGGCCCCTGGGATGATCTTGATTTATTATTAGAACCGGCCCGCAGACTGCAGCAAGCCGGCAGCCCGCAGATCTTTTACACGCACCAATACTACATTTCCCACAATGCAACGGTGACGCACCGAGCAGTAGGCTGCTTCATTTCAATATTTATTGGCACAGCAGTCGTCAGCATCACAGTAAAATTAACTTTCAGATACCCATCAAAAATGGCAAAACGGAAGGTGGACACTGAGAACCGGGGTTTCAAACAAGGTGGGAGTCGGAGTATATGTTCACGGAGGTAGCTGGAAAACCTGTGTGTCTTCTGTGTGGAGAAAGTGTGGCGGTACTGAAAGAGTATAATCTGAGACGACATTATGAAACGAAACACGCGGACAAAAACAAGAATATGGACATGGAACAAAGGCTACAAAAGGCAGAGGAATTAAAACGAGGCCTCAAATCTCGACAGGCTCTGTTCAAAAAAGCCAAATCACAAGGCCAGGCTGCTGTCAAGGCCAGTTTTATTTTGGCAGAAGAGATCGCTAAATCAGCCCGGCCATTTACGGAGGGGGATTTCATCAAAAACTGCATGATTAAAGTTTGTGACGAAGTTTGCCCAGAAAAAAGGCAACTCTTTTTAAATGTGAGTCTGAGCAGAAACACCATTGCCGAGAGAGTAGACCAGTTGTCCATCAATCTAAAAGAGCAGCTTGTGAAAAAGGAAAAGATTTCATTGCATATTCCTTGGCTGTGGATGAGAGCACCGACATTTCTGACATTGCCCAGTTGTCAATTTTCATCCGCGGAGTGGACTCCAGCCTAAGCGTGACAGAGGAGTTTTTGGCTTTACGTCCTATGCATGGCACAACTACGGGGCATGATTTGTATGAAGAGGTGTCAAGATGTGTAAATGAGATGGAGCTGCCTTGGGAAAAACTCGTGGGTTTGACAACCGACGGAGCACCTGCGATGTGTGGACACAGGAGCGGACTGGTGGCGAAGATACGGGAAAAGATGCAAGAGGAAAACGCGACAGGTGAGCTGACAGCTTATCATTGTATCATACACCAGGAAGCGTTGTGCGGTAAAGCCTTGAAAATGGAGCATGTAATGAGCATCATCACGCGCACAGTTAACTTTATCAGAGCCAAAGGTTTGAATCACCGCCAGTTCAAGGCATTTCTGACGGAGTTAGAAACGGAGCATGGTGATTTGCCTTATCACACAGAGGTGCGATGGCTAAGCCAGGGAAAGGTGCTTCAAAGATGTTTCGAGCTTCGTGAGGAGATTTGTCTGTTCTTGGACAGCAAAGGGAAAGACACAACACAACTCCGAGACGAAATGTTTCTGTGTGAAATGGCTTTTCTGTGTGACATTACGAGTCATCTGAATGCAATGAACTTGCAGCTGCAGGGTCGGGATCATGTCATCTCTGATATGTACAGTACAGTGAAGGCATTTAAAACCAAACTGACTCTGTGGAGACGCAGATGCGGAAAGAAAATTTGAGCCACTTTCCCAGCTGCCAGACCATGAAAGAGAAGCTCTCTACCAGTGCGTTCCCGAGCGCACAGTTGGCTGATAAAATAGGTATGCTTGCCGCTGACTTTCGACGCCGATTTGCTGACTTTGAAGCACAAAAAAGCAGGTTGGAACTGCTCGGTAACCCATTTGCTGTTGACGTGGAAAGCTCACCACCAAACCTCCAAATGGAGTTGATTGACCTCCAATGCAATGATGCACTGAGGGCAAAATATGCGGCAGTGGGTGCTGCGGAGTTCGCCCGTTTCCTCCCCGACACAATGCCCCAGCTGCGCATCCAGGCTGCTCAAACGTTGTCTATGTTTGGCAGCACATACCTGTGTGAACAACTTTTTTCTTTGATGAACCTGAACAAAACATCACACAGAAGTCGACTTACTGCTGAACACCTCCACTCAATTCTGAGGATTTCCTCAGCTCAGAGCCTTACCCCGAACATTGATGAACTTGTGGAAAAGATGGGACACCACCAAGTATCACCCTCAACCTCAAACAAGTGAACATTACTGTGCAATCACATATTTAGAGTTTTTACTCAGTTCAAGTTTAAAAGTTAAAGTTTAATATTTGTTTTCACTGCATGTTACTTCTCCTTAAACAAAGTGTTGTTTTTGATTAATAGATTTTTGCACTTTATTTTATTGTATTTCAATCCAATTATAATTTAAAAATATTTCAGTTGAGTGGATGATAGAAAATTGCTATTATTGTTTTTTTCTTTGAAGTAAATTTAGCCCACTTTTGCTAAAATAGAAAATATAGGCTACTGATGGTGCCTTGAATACCGGTTTCTTTCATTTAATGTTCATGTTATGGGGATTTTTATATAAAGGAAATTTGTCTTTTGTGTCTGTTGAAAATTAAAGATTACTGACAGAGCCATAAGAAAATATTGCTTTATTTATCTGATCATATTGGAATATATTTGTTAGGTTTTCAGTAGGTTCAATTAGGTTCACTAGACTATATGCGTCATTTAAAAATTTTTCAATGAACATTCGAACAGTCCGGCCCTCGGCTTGTAGCTAAATTTTTTATTTGGCCCTCCGTCCATTTGACTTTGACACCCCTGCTGTAGAGTGAAGGACTACAGTATGTCAGGAACCCTGTAGAGTGAAGGACTACAGTATGTCAGGAACCCTGTAGAGTGAAGGACTACAGTATGTCAGGAACCCTGTAGAGTGAAGGACTACAGTATGTCAGAAACCCTGTAGAGTGAAGGACTACAGTATGTCAGAAACCCTGTAGAGTGAAGGACTACAGTATGTCAGGAACCCTGTAGAGTGAAGGACTACAGTATGTCAGGAACCCTGTAGAGTGAAGGACTACAGTATGTCAGGAACCCTGTAGAGTGAAGGACTACAGTATGTCAGGAACCCTGTAGAGTGAAGGACTACAGTATGTCAGGAACCCTGTAGAGTGAAGGACTACAGTATGTCAGGAACCCTGTAGAGTGAAGGACTACAGTATGTCAGGAACCCTGTAGAGTGAAGGACTACAGTATGTCAGGAACCCTGTAGAGTGAAGGACTATGTCAGGAACCCTGTAGAGTGAAGGACTACAGTATGTCAGGAACCCTGTAGAGTGAAGGACTACAGTATGTCAGGAACCCTGTAGAGTGAAGGACTACAGTATGTCAGGAACCCTGTAGAGTGAAGGACTACAGTATGTCAGGAACCCTGTAGAGTGAAGGACTATGTCAGAAACCCTGTAGAGTGAAGGACTACAGTATGTCAGGAACCCTGTAGAGTGAAGGACTACAGTATGTCAGGAACCCTGTAGAGTGAAGGACTATGTCAGAAACCCTGTAGAGTGAAGGACTACAGTATGTCAGGAAACCCTGTAGAGTGAAGGACTACAGTATGTCAGGAACCCTGTAGAGTGAAGGACTACAGTATGTCAGGAAACCCTGTAGAGTGAAGGACTACAGTATGTCAGGAACCCTGTAGAGTGAAGGACTACAGTATGTCAGGAACCCTGTAGAGTGAAGGACTATGTCAGTAACCCTGTAGAGTGAAGGACTACAGTATGTCAGGAAACCCTGTAGAGTGAAGGACTACAGTATGTCAGGAACCCTGTAGAGTGAAGGACTACAGCATGTCAGGAACCCTGTAGAGTGAAGGACTACAGTATGTCAGGAACCCTGTAGAGTGAAGGACTACAGTATGTCAGGAACCCTGTAGAGTGAAGGACTACAGTATGTCAGAAACCCTGTTGAGTGAAGGACTACAGTATGTCAGGAACCCTGTAGAGTGAAGGACTACAGTATGTCAGAAACCCTGTAGAGTGAAGGACTACAGTATGTCAGGAACCCTGTAGAGTGAAGGACTACAGTATGTCAGAAACCCTGTAGAGTGAAGGACTACAGTATGTCAGAAACCCTGTAGAGTGAAGGACTACAGTATGTCAGAAACCCTGTAGAGTGAAGGACTACAGTATGTCAGGAACCCTGTAGAGTGAAGGACTACAGTATGTCAGGAACCCTGTAGAGTGAAGGACTACAGTATGTCAGGAACCCTGTAGAGTGAAGGACTACAGTATGTCAGGAAACCCTGTAGAGTGAAGGACTACAGTATGTCAGGAACCCTGTAGAGTGAAGGACTACAGTATGTCAGGAACCCTGTAGAGTGAAGGACTACAGTATGTCAGGAACCCTGTAGAGTGAAGGACTACAGTATGTCAGGAACCCTGTAGAGTGAAGGACTACAGTATGTCAGGAACCCTGTAGAGTGAAGGACTATGTCAGGAACCCTGTAGAGTGAAGGACTATGTCAGGAACCCTGTAGAGTGAAGGACTACAGTATGTCAGGAACCCTGTAGAGTGAAGGACTACAGTATGTCAGGAACCCTGTAGAGTGAAGGACTATGTCAGAAACCTCGTAGAGTGAAGGACTACAGTATGTCAGGAACACTGTAGAGTGAAGGACTACAGTATGTCAGGAACCCTGTAGAGTGAAGGACTATGTCAGAAACCTCGTAGAGTGAAGGACTACAGTATGTCAGGAACCCTGTAGAGTGAAGGACTACAGTATGTCAGGAACCCTGTAGAGTGAAGGACTACAGTATGTCAGGAACCCTGTAGAGTGAAGGACTATGTCAGGAACCCTGTAGAGTGAAGGACTACATTATGTCAGAAACCCTGTAGAGTGAAGGACTACAGTATGTCAGGAACCCTGTAGAGTGAAGGACTACAGTATGTCAGGAAACCCTGTAGAGTGAAGGACTACAGTATGTCAGGAACCCTGTAGAGTGAAGGACTACAGTATGTCAGAAACCCTGTAGAGTGAAGGACTACATTATGTCAGGAACCCTGTAGAGTGAAGGACTACAGTATGTCAGGAACCCTGTAGAGTGAAGGACTACAGTATGTCAGGAACCCTGTAGAGTGAAGGACTACAGTATGTCAGGAACCCTGTAGAGTGAAGGACTACAGTATGTCAGAAACCCTGTAGAGTGAAGGACTGTGTCAGAAACCCTGTAGAGTGAAGGACTACAGTATGTCAGAAACCCTGTAGAGTGAAGGACTACAGTATGTCAGAAACCCTGTAGAGTGAAGGACTACAGTATGTCAGGAACCCTGTAGAGTGAAGGACTACAGTATGTCAGGAACCCTGTAGAGTGAAGGACTACAGTATGTCAGGAACCCTGTAGAGTGAAGGACTACAGTATGTCAGGAACCCTGTAGAGTGAAGGACTACAGTATGTCAGAAACCCTGTAGAGTGAAGGACTACAGTATGTCAGGAACCCTGTAGAGTGAAGGACTACAGTATGTCAGAAACCCTGTAGAGTGAAGGACTACAGTATGTCAGAAACCCTGTAGAGTGAAGGACTACAGTATGTCAGGAACCCTGTAGAGTGAAGGACTACAGTATGTCAGAAACCCTGTAGAGTGAAGGACTACAGTATGTCAGGAACCCTGTAGAGGAAGGACTACAGTATGTCAGAAACCCTGTAGAGTGAAGGACTACAGTATGTCAGGAACCCTGTAGAGTGAAGGACTACAGTATGTCAGAAACCCTGTAGAGTGAAGGACTACAGTATGTCAGAAACCCTGTAGAGTGAAGGACTACAGTATGTCAGAAACCCTGTAGAGTGGACTACAGTATGTCAGGAACCCTGTAGAGTGAAGGACTACAGTATGTCAGAAACCCTGTAGAGTGAAGGACTACAGTATGTCAGGAACCCTGTAGAGTGAAGGACTATGTCAGGAACCCTGTAGAGTGAAGGACTACAGTATGTCAGAAACCCTGTAGAGTGAAGGACTACAGTATGTCAGAAACCCTGTAGAGTGAAGGACTACAGTATGTCAGGAACCCTGTAGAGTGAAGGACTATGTCAGAAACCCTGTAGAGTGAAGGACTACAGTATGTCAGAAACCCTGTAGAGTGAAGGACTACAGTATGTCAGAAACCCTGTAGAGTGAAGGACTACAGTATGTTAGGAACCCTGTAGAGTGAAGGACTACAGTATGTCAGGAACCCTGTAGAGTGAAGGACTATGTCAGAAACCCTGTAGAGTGAAGGACTATCAACTAACCCTTACGTAGCTGGCTACTTCATTGACTGCATCAGATGCAACACCCCCTCCCCCCCCGCCCCCTCCAACCCGGACACACACCAGGCCCCCCCTGTACCTCCAGTCTTGGCTATGATCTGCAGGTCCTGGGAGAGAGGTCCGTCTCCTACAGAGGTGAAGGCCAGGACTCTGATGTAATAGGTCTTATTAGGGGTCAGACTCTGGATGGTGATGAAGTTCACACCACGAACCATCAGCTTCTCCCACTGGAGGGGGGGGGGGGTGGAGGAGAGGAGGGTGGAGAGAGAGAGAGAGAGAGAGAGAGAGAGAGAGAGGGTGGAGAGAGAGAGAGGAGGGTGGAAAGAGAGAGAGAGAGATAGTGAGAGGAGGAGGGTGGAGAGAGAGAGAGAGAGAGAGAGAGAGAGAGAGGAGGGTGGAGAGAGAGAGCAAGAGGAGGAGGGTGGAGGAGAGAGAGAGAGAGAGGAAGAGGGTAGAGAGAGAGGAGGAGGGTGGAGAGAGAGAGAGGAGGGTGGAAAGAGAGAGCAAGAGGAGGAGGGTAGAGAGAGAGGAGGAGGGTGGAGAGCGAGAGAGGAGGAGGGTGGAGAGAGAGCAAGAGGAGGAGGGTGGAGAGAGAGGCATAGAGAGAGGAGAGGAAGGGGTAAATAGAGTAGATATGGACACACACACACAGAACCTACACCCCCCCCCACCTCCACTCACATACACACACACACCACTTACCTGGTTGACTTGCAGTGTGTTGTCGTCTGTATAGTAGACTCTGTATCCCACCACCTGCCCGTTAGCCTCCTCAGGTCCATCCCAGTGGATTATAGCTGTGGTGGTACTCAGCATACGACCTCTGACCTGGACCAATGACAAACAAGCAAAACAGAATTCCACAGTGATCGCTAGATTATTCAACTCCAATACCACTCTTCTGTTTAGGATGTCTCTCTCTCTCTCTCTGTGTGTGTGTGTGTGTGTGTGTGTGCAACAAGTCAAATCAAACTTTATTTAAAAAGATTCACTTGCAAAACACAAAGCAAACGACCTCAAGACTTGAACAAAAACCACATCAAACCGGTAACATCTCAACACACTTTCCTGGGTAGGATATATCCTACAACATCCTCCGCAGTGCTGGAAAAGCTCCCTAAAATAACCCTGACATTCAAAAAGAGACAAGGACAACACTTTTTATCTAAAGTGTTGAAGGGGAAGGAAAACTGCTATAAAAACATGAAGATAGCAGACACATTATGAACCAGGAAACAACATGAAGATAGCAGACACATTATGAACCAGGAAACAACATGAAGATAGCAGACACATTATGAACCAGGAAACAACATGAAGATAGCAGACACATTATGAACCAGGAAACAACGTGAAGATAGCAGACACATTATGAACCAGGAAACAACATGAAGATAGCAGACACATTATGAACCAGGAAACAACATGAAGATAGCAGACACATTATGAACCAGGAAACAACATGAAGATAGCAGACACATTATGAACCAGGAAAAAACATGAAGATAGCAGACACATTATGAACCAGGAAACAACATGAAGATAGCAGACACATTATGAACCAGGAAACAACATGAAGATAGCAGACACATTATGAACCAGGAAACAACATGAAGATAGCAGACACATTATGAACCAGGAAACAACGTGAAGATAGCAGACACATTATGAACCAGGAAACAACATGAAGATAGCAGACACATTATGAACCAGGAAACAACATGAAGATAGCAGACACATTATGAACCAGGAAAAACATGAAGATAGCAGACACATTATGAACCAGGAAACAACATGAAGATAGCAGACACATTATGAACCAGGAAACAACATGAAGATAGCAGACACATTATGAACCAGGAAACAACATGAAGATAGCAGACACATTATGAACCAGGAAACAACATGAAGATAGCAGACACATTATGAACCAGGAAACAACATGACGATAGCAGACACATTATGAACCAGGAAACAACATGTCCTGACCTGTCATGGGGGTTAGGGAGAGGACTGATCTACTAACCTCTACTAACCTGTCATGGGGGTTAGGGAGAGGACTGATCTACTAACCTGTCATGGGGGTTAGGGAGAGGACTGATCTACTAACCTCTCCTAACCTGTCATGTGGGTTAGAGAGAGGACTGATCTACTAACCTCTACTAACCTGTCATGGGGGTTAGGGAGAGGACTGATCTACTAACCTCTACTAACCTGTCATGGGGGTTAGGGAGAGGACTGATCTACTAACCTCTACTAACCTGTCATGGGGGTTAGGGAGAGGACTGATCTACTAACCTGTCATGGGGGTTAGAGAGAGGACTGATCTACTAACCTCTACTAACCTGTCATGGGGGTTAGGGAGAGGACTGATCTACTAACCTCTACTAACCTGTCAGGGGGATTAGGGAGAGGACTGATCTACTAACCTCTACTAACCTGTCATGGGGGTTAGGGAGAGGACTGATCTACTAACCTGTCATGGGGGTTAGGGAGAGGACTGATCTACTAACCTGTCATGGGGGTTAGGGAGAGGACTGATCTACTAACCTCTACTAACCTGTCATGGGGGTTAGGGAGAGGACTGATCTACTAACCTCTACTAACCTGTCATGGGGGTTAGGGAGAGGACTGATCTACTAACCTCTACTAACCTGTCATGGGGGTTAGGGAGAGGACTGATCTACTAACCTCTACTAACCTGCCATGGGGGTTAGGGAGAGGACTGATCTACTAACCTCTACTAACCTGTCATGGGGGTTAGGGAGAGGACTGATCTACTAACCTCTACTAACCTGTCATGGGGGTTAGGGAGAGGACTGATCTACTAACCTCTACTAACCTGTCATGGGGGTTAGGGAGAGGACTGATCTACTAACCTCTACTAACCTGTCATGGGGGTTAGGGAGAGGACTGATCTACTAATCTGTCATGGGGGTTAGGGAGAGGACTGATCTACTAACCTGTCATGGGGGTTAGAGAGAGGACTATTCTACTGTTGTTATGATAGATCAACCTCCTCTAACCTGTTGTAGTGATACGACAGCCTGTTCGGCTGCTGTTATGACAGCTTATTAATGAATACAGATGAATGAGCGATTGAAAATGATTGATCAGCATCTTCAGTACCTGTCGTGGGGGTGACGACGGGGCCTGTTCTGCTGTTCTGGCCTCCACAGAGTCGCTGGCTGGACCTCTACCAATGGTGTTGACCGCCGCCACCCGGAAGTCATAGTGGGAGTACGGGCTGAGACCACCGACACTGTAGCGTGTGGTCGTTATACTGTCTATCTCCTTATAGATGTCTTCTGAACCTTTAGGACGGTGCTGGAGAGAGAGAGGAGGGAGGGGGAGGGAGGGGGAGGGAGGGAGGGAGAGAGGTAGGGGGAGGGAGGGGGGAGGGAGAGGGAGAGGGAGGGGGAGGGAGAGGGAGGGAAGGGGAGAGAGAGGAGAGGGAGGGAGGGAGGGAGAAGAGAGAGGTAGGGGAGGGAGGGGAGGGAGAGAGAGAGGGAGGGAGGGAGGGGAAGGAGAGAGAGGTAGGGGGAGGGAGGGGGAGGGAGAGAGGGAGGTAGGGGGAGGGAGGGAGGGAGGGAGGGAGGGAGGGAGGGAGAGAGGGAGGGGGAGGGAGAGGAGGGAGGGGAGGGAGAGAGAGGAGAGGGAGGGGGAGGGAGGGAGAGAGAGAGTTAGGGGGAGGGAGGGGAGGGAGAGAGTAGAGGCAGGGGAGGGAGGGGGGGGAGGGAGGGAGAGGAGGGAGAGAGAGGGAGGGGAGAGGGGAGAGGAGGGAGGGGGAGGGGGAGAGAGAGAGAGAGGGAGGGGGAGGGAGAGACAGAGGAAGGTAGGGGGGGAGGGAGAGGGAGAGAGAGAGGGAGGGAGGGGAAGGAGAGAGAGAGAGGTAGGGGAGGGAGGGGAGGGAGAGAGAGGTAGGGGAGGGAGGGAGGAGGGAGAGAGGTAGGGGGAGGGAGGGGAGGGAGAGAGAGGTAGGGAGGGAGGGGGAGGGAGAGAGGTAGGGGAGGGAGGGGAGGGAGAGAGAGGGGGAGGGAGGGGAAGGAGAGGAAGGGAGGGGAGGGAGGGGAAGGAGAGAGAGAGAGGTAGGGGAGGGAGGGGAGAGAGAGAGGGAGGGAGGGGGAGGGAGAGAGAGAGGGAGGAGGGAAGGAGAGAGAGGGAGAGAGGGAGAGGAGGGAGGGGAGGGAGAGAGAGGGAGGGAGAGAGAGAAACATGTGGAGAGTCAATTAGAGGTCAATGACAGAGGCAGCAAGCAATGTTGTATAGATGACTATAGAACACCTACCTGTATGATGTAGTAGGACACAGGTTCAGGGTTACCTGAGTCCCAGGTCAGTGTGATGCTGGTGGCAGTTCTTTCTGTTACCACTGGGTTAC
>NW_027016056.1:0-10516 GCF_036934945.1 Oncorhynchus masou masou | reverse complement strand
TTGGTGTTTCTGTAGTACAGCCACCTAGCACTGTTGTTTGGTTAGTGGTGTTTCTGTAGTACAGCCACCTAGCACTGTTTGGTGTTTCTATAGTACAGCCACCTAGCACTGTTTGGTGTTTCTGTAGTACAGCCACCTAGCACTGTTTGGTGTTTCTGTAGTACAGCCACCTAGCACTGTTTGGTTAGTGGTGTTTCTATAGTACAGCCACCTAGCACTGTTTGGTGTTTCTGTAGTACAGCCACCTAGCACTGTTTGGTTAGTGGTGTTTCTGTAGTACAGCCACCTAGCACTGTTTGGTGTTTCTGTAGTACAGCCACCTAGCACTGTTTGGTTAGTGGTGTTTCTGTAGTACAGCCACCTAGCACTGTTGTTTGGTTAGCGGTGTTTCTGTAGCACAGCCACCTAGCACTGTTGTTTGGTTAGCGGTGTTTCTGTAACACAGCCACCTAGCGCTGTTGTTTGGTTAGCAGTGTTTCTGTAGTACAGCCACCTAGCACTGTTGTTTGGTTAGCGGTGTTTCTGTAGCACAGCCACCTAGCACTGTTGTTTGGTTAGCAGTGTTTCAGTAGTACAGCCACCTAGCACTGTTGTTTGGTTAGCGGTGTTTCTGTAGTACAGCCACCTAGCACTGTTGTTTGGTTAGCGGTGTTTCTGTAGCACAGCCACCTAGCACTGTTGTTTGGTTAGCAGTGTTTCAGTAGTACAGCCACCTAGCACTGTTGTTTGGTTAGCGGTGTTTCTGTAGTACAGCCACCTAGCACTGTTTGGTTAGTGGTGTTTCTATAGTACAGCCACCTAGCACTGTTTGGTGTTTCTGTAGTACAGCCACCTAGCACTGTTTGGTTAGTGGTGTTTCTGTAGTACAGCCACCTAGCACTGTTTGGTGTTTCTGTAGTACAGCCACCTAGCACTGTTTGGTTAGTGGTGTTTCTGTAGTACAGCCACCTAGCACTGTTGTTTGGTTAGCGGTGTTTCTGTAGCACAGCCACCTAGCACTGTTGTTTGGTTAGCGGTGTTTCTGTAGCACAGCCACCTAGCACTGTTGTTTGGTTAGCAGTGTTTCTGTAGTACAGCCACCTAGCACTGTTGTTTGGTTAGCGGTGTTTCTGTAGCACAGCCACCTAGCACTGTTGTTTGGTTAGCGGTGTTTCAGTAGTACAGCCACCTAGCACTGTTGTTTGGTTAGCGGTGTTTCTGTAGTACAGCCACCTAGCACTGTTGTTTGGTTAGCGGTGTTTCTGTAGCACAGCCACCTAGCACTGTTGTTTGGTTAGCGGTGTTTCTGTAGCACAGCCACCTAGCACTGTTGTTTGGTTAGCGGTGTTTCTGTAGCACAGCCACCTAGCACTGTTGTTTGGTTAGCGGTGTTTCTGTAGCACAGCCACCTAGCACTGTTGTTTGGTTAGCGGTGTTTCTGTAGCACAGCCACCTAGCACTGTTTGGTTAGCGGTGTTTCTGTAGCACAGCCACCTAGCACTGTTGTTTGGTTAACGGTGTTTCTGTAGCACAGCCACCTAGCACTGTTTGGTTAGCGGTGTTTCTGTAGCACAGCCACCTAGCACTGTTGTTTGGTTAACGGTGTTTCTGTAGCACAGCCACCTAGCACTGTTGTTTGGTTAGCGGTGTTTCTGTAGCACAGCCACCTAGCAAGGAAGACACAGGCTTCTTTCTAGCTCCCGAGTGGCACAGTGGTCTAAGACACTGCATCTCAGTGCAAGGGGCGTCACTGCAGTACCTGGTTCGAATCCAGGCCGCATCACATCCGTCCGTGATTGGGAATCCCATAGGGCGGCGCACAATTAGGCCAGTGTCGTCCGGCGTTTGACTGGGTTGACTGACTTGCCTAGTTAAAGGTTAAAAATAAAATGCTTTGTAGTCAGTTAACATTTAATTGTGAAGGTTTTGGGGAAAACCTATCCTTCAACCAGAAGACTTTTATAATTAGCTATGTTTTTCACTGTTTTTCTTGTTCTTTTTGGTGTGGTGACAACAATTTGAATACAGAATGAATACATTCTATACTCTATATTCTATACTCGACTGCCATATTCAGTTTAAACACATAATTAGTAACGAGGTGAAACTATTCACTGATATCTTGTTGCTAATCTGTGTTGCCCATATCTCTTCTTACCACTTTCCCATCAGTAAAATCATGAAGAACGAGGGTCCCTCTGCGTTCCTGAAGGGGGCGTACTGCCGTGCCCCTGGTCATCGCGCCCTTATTTGGGTATTGCCCAGGTGGTCTACTTCTTCGGGGTGGGAGAAATACATCCTCAGCTTCCTGCCTGGCAACTGAGAACATCAACCAATCGGATCTCTGCCTTTCCCTCTCACGACTACATCACGCACAGCACACCGAAAGATACTGGGATCACCTCCTTTCTCGTCATGAAATAAGGTTTTGATTGTTTGAACGACGATCGTTGTCGTCGGCGAGTTAAAGTATGACTACCACCAATTTAGGATAGTTTTTCTTTGACCCCTTTGGCTTAAGAGCACCCCTAGAGGCAACAACGTTGTGTTTAGCCTCTTCCATTGTCCTTGTTGTGTTGAATGTAATGCTATGGTTGTGAGCACAGTAGTAAGAGTACTTAGGAGAGAGATGTGTGATGGCAAAGCAACATTCCAGTGGAATTGATGCCACAAATACCATGTTCTCAAACGACGATGATTATCTTATTTTTTAAATATATATTTTTGTTTTGATATGGGCCGGAATTGCAGGGTAGATCTATTGTCTGGGTATATGGTAGTTATCTCCGTTAACCCTCCATAGTGTCAGAATGATCATGCGAATGACAACTATTGCCTATAAATCACATTTAATATGAATTACTTATCTTGTAGTAATATAACAATGTTTAAAAAAAAAAAAGGCTGGTCCAAATGAAAAATCTGGATTTGATGCTCAAAAAAAACAAAGGATCACTTAAGACTATTCAATGTTAAGACTATTCAAAGTTTACCAAGCATGCCTATTAAAGAAACAAAATGCTCCATACCTTATTATTGTTACCAGCTATTACGTAGTATACTTAAGCAGTAAGGCCCGAGGAGCTGTGGGCATGGCCAACATACCACGACTGAGGGCTGTTCTTAGGCAACACGCAACGCAGCCCTTAGCCGTGGCCACATACCACAAACCCCGAGGTGCCTTATTGCTTATAACCTGGTTACCAACGTAGTTAGAGCAGTAAAAATACATGTTTTGTCCTACCTGTGGTATACAGGCTGATATTACCACGGCTATCAACCAATCCGCAGTCAGAGCTCGAACCGACCAGTTTATAATATGAATTAGAGCTTAAATGACATCTTACATTTCTATTTAAACGTGTTTCAGGCCAAGACCCATAGAATATCTTAAGTTGTGAACTATATACAATTATACAATAGTAACACTCCCATTGGATCTAACCTGAACAGCCCAGACATCCCTGCCTGTGATTGGTTGTAATTGCCATTCAGCCAATCGCCTTATAGCTCTGTGTGGACCCTAATTGCCTTGTCTTGGTGTCAGCGGTCTTGGTGTTAAACATTTGGGCCAGTGAAAGTACTGATACTATATCTGAAGACCAACCTAATCTGCAATAGATTCTATACAAAAAAAAAACTGAATCAATGATAATTGATGAAGCCACTTTTAATATTGTCCAAATGATTTCTAACTGTTTTTGTTGTTATTAATATTTGGAAAGATACTCCTCTTACAGCCATTGAAACTTTAAAACGTGTAGTTTGACATCTTTCCGGAACAAGATAGACAAACAATTTGAAAATAAATTTTCCTTAGCTTGACACTAATTTAATTACACAATTTCTCATATGTCACATGCTGTAACTTTTATTTTCATGTATAAGTAAAATCAAGATTATACCTCTGCTGACCGCTCATTCCAATCAGACTGGTTTGGATTTCTCCTGACCAATATGGCTGACATTTTCCATTCTAGAACCTTGAGGGTTTATGACATAGTCATTTAATAGGATCCCGATGGTGTGCACATCACATTCTAAGAATGAGACAATGGGATAAACAATGGGACTTTGGACAGAAATCAGCTACTTTGGCCACTTTCAACAAGTTAAGAGCCTATGAAATCTTCGCCCTGTTTCTCTCCTATTTAAATATGAAATCAGAACAGGAATAACTCTACCAATCTAAAGATGCAGCTGTTAGAGGAACCGCACCGACTGATTTTGTGATCACTTTTTTAAAACAACTTACATTTTTACCACTTTTCGAAAAGCTAGAAAAAAAGTTAGAACGTATGAAATCTTCCTCTACTTCTACTATTCAAATCAGGGCATCAGAACACTTCTACCACAAAGATACTTGTAAAGAACTGGTGAAAGGCACACAATTTTAATTCATGTAAAATTACAATCTAGTTGTGATTTCAATAGTGTACTAAAAATTATTATACTAAGATTGTGTACTATACTACAATAGTGTACTAACAATTGTTTTATTTCAGTCATTCATTGTACTAAATCTATCTTTAGCTTGAGTATGTTTTGTTTGTTCTCTTGGCTCTTGGGGATTGAAGCTTCCATGGTGTGGCTTTGTTGTAAATGCATTTCTTACATCACTGAAGGCCTGCCACACATTCAAATCAAATCAAGCTTTATTTATACAGCACATTTCAGACATGGAATGCAATGCAATGTGCTTCAGGGGAAAAAATAATGAAAAACAATGAAAATAAAACTGAAATATTTACAACCCAACAAACATAAGATAAAAGAATGACAAAAAGCACACAAAGTAAAAGCTGTATGTTTTGCAGTTGACCAATGGCTTTACAGTAATCATGTCTGCTTGTCATAAAAGCATGGATGAGTCTCTGTTTCAGCCTGAGAGAGAAAACGGCCACACCTTGGCAATGGTCCTCAGGTGGTAGAAAGTGATCTTGTTCAGGTTCCTATTGTGTGATAAGAAATTGAGTTCAGAATCTAAAATAACAACTCGTTTTTTTTACCTGGTGTTTTATCTTTATTACCGTGAGTTAAAATGTGCGTCCAGATTCTCTCTGTGTGCTTCGTTCCACCAATAATTACTTCGGTCTTGTCTTGATTTAGCTGCAGGAAGTTGTCAGCCGTCTAAGAGTTGAACCAACTGAAGAGCTGCATCAGTCTGGCAAGATCAACTCTTGGATGGCTCACAACTGGTTCATTCCTCTAGCACACCATTCCCTACATAGTGCACTACTTTTGACCTACATTTGGTAAAAGTGTAGTGCACTATATAGGGAATAGTGTGCCATTTGGGAAGGATCCACTGTTAACGCAACTCAGCTCTTCAGTGTTTTATTATTTTTGTCATGCCATATTGGGAGATAACTGAGATCTATCATGTGTTGGGAGATAACTGAGATCTATCATGTGTTGGGAGATAACTGAGATCATCATGTGTTGGGAGATAACTGAGATTATCATGTGTTGGGAGATAACTGAGATCTATCATGTGTTGGGAGATAACTGAGATCTATCATGTGTTGGGAGATAACTGAGATCTGTCAAGATAACTGAGCTCTATCATGTGTTGGGAGATAACTGAGATCTATTGTGTTGGGAGATAACTGAGATCTATCGTGGTGTTGGGAGATAACTGAGATCTATCATGTGTTGGGAGATAACTGAGATCTATCATGTGTTGGGAGATAACTGAGATCTATCATGTGTTGGGAGATAACTGAGATCTATCATGTGTTGGGAGATAACTGAGATCTATCATGTGTTGGGAGATAACTGAGATCTATCATGTGTTGGGAGATAACTGATCTATAACGCTTATCAATATTCCTTTCTATATATATATATATATATATATATATCTGTATGTGTTGTGTGTCCACCTCAGTATATCGCAGATGATATGAACATGTCCTTATATCTATAGTTTTGTTGCACATTTTGTATTTACACACCTACCTCTCCAGCCCCCTTTCTCTCAATCCATACTGTTGTTGTTTTTATTATTATTATGATGAAATATTCCATTGAAGGAATTCATGTCATTTTAATGCAAAAAAAAAGAAGCTATAATTTGATTTGTTTATCTTCATACTCAATGAGATACAATCCTATTGTGTAGCTCTATGACATCGTGTCCTTTACGACCAAATACACACGTGTTAAACCCACTATGCCACCAGGAATGACCTTCTGAAGAAAATTAGCTTAGAATAAACAATGTGATGATAATTATGAATTCATGTCAAATCAAGTGTATTGCAACAATTTATTTCATGATAATTTTTTGTTGTTGCTCAAAATAGTGGAGAAACGTAGCTTACACACGTAGCTAACACACGTAGCTAACGCGTGTAGCTAACAAACAAAAAACATACTTGAATCTATTCAGTAAATCAAATTAATAAATGCATTACCGTCAGTAGTCGGAAAGCGACATGATTTTAGAATTTCATCTTTGTTTTCAGAATCACTTGTTTCACCACAGTGGCGATAGTAATGACCTGGTCACACTATCATTACATCCATGTCTTAATGAGCAGGTCGGATCAGTTCTAGCCTAGAGGTCAGATAGCTAGGGCAGTTATCATTCTCTGAATCCCAAACCAACCCCTAGGCCTAGGGATAGGGTTAGGGGATAAGGATAGGGCTTAGGGGATAAGGGGATAGGGCTAGGGGATAGGGTTAGGGATAGGGTTAGGGGATGGGGCTAGGGATAAGGATAGGGGATGAGGTTGGATAAGGATAGGGTTGGGATAGGCCTGGGATAGGGTTAGGGGGATAGGGTTAGTTGATAGGGCTAGGGGATAAGGATAGCTAGGGGATAGGGTTAGGGGGATAGGCCTAGGGGATAGGGTTAGGGGATAGGGTTAGTTGATAGGGCTAGGGATAGGGTTAGGGATAGGGATAAGGGATAGGGGGATAAGGATACGGATAGGGTTAGGGGATAGGGCTAGGGGATAGGGCTAGGGGATAAGGATGGGGTTAGGGGATAGGGCTAGGGGATAAGGATAGGGTTAGGGGATAGGGTTAGTTGATAGGGCTAGGGGATAAGGATAGGGTTAGGGGATAGGGCTAGGGGATAGGGTTAGGGGATAAGGATAGGGCTAGGGGATAGGGTTAGGGGATAAGGATAGGCCTAGGGGATAGGGTTAGGGGATAGGCCTAGGGGATAGGGTTAGGGGATAGGGTTAGTTGATAGGGCTAGGGGATAGGGTTAGGGATAGGGGATAATGGATAGGGTTAGGGGATAGGGCTAGGGGATATTAGGGGATAGGGTTAGGGGGATATGATAGGGCTAGGGGATAGGGCTAGGGGGATAGGGTTAGGGGATAGGCCTAGGGGGGGTTAGGGGATAGGGTTAGGATAGGGCTGGGGATAGGGGCTAGGGATAGGGCTAGGGGGATAGGGGGATACGGATGGGGTTAGGGGTAGGGCTAGGGGATAGGGTTAGGGGGATAGGGTTAGGGAATAGAGGATACGGATAGGGTTAGGGGATAAGGATAGGGATAGGGCCCAGGGGGGTAGGGCTAGGGAGATCAGAGAGTATGATCAGAGATCAGAGAGTATGTCCCCAAAGGCACCTTATTCCCTATATAGGGCACTACTTTGACCAGTGGTGCACTATATAGGGACTCAAAGTAGTGTACTATATATAGGGAATAGGGTTCTATAGGGCTCTGGTCTAAAGTAGTGCACAATATAGGGAATAGGGTTCTATAGGACTCTGGTCTAAAGTAGTGTACTATATAGGGAATAGGGTTCTATAGGGCTCTGGTCTAAAGTAGTGCACAATATAATAGGGTTCTATAGGACTCTGGTCTAAAGTAGTGTACTATAGGGAATAGGGTTCTATAGTGCTCTGGTCTAAAGCAGTGTACTATATAGTAGGGTTCTATAGTGCTCTGGTCTAAAGCAGTGTACTATATAGGGAATAGGGTTCTATAGGGCTCTGGTCTATAGGGGGAATAGGGTTCTCTCTGGTCTAAAGTAGTGTACTATATAGGTAATAGGGTTCTATAGGGCTCTGGTCTAAAGTAGTGCACTATATAGGGAATAGGGTTCTATAGGGCTCTGGTCTAAAGTAGTGCACTATATAGGGAATAGGGTTCTATAGGGCTCTGGTCTAAAGTAGTGCACTATATAGGGAATAGGGTGCCATTTGGAAGGCAGACAGACAGGAAAGACAAAGGCCTATTGTATGTGATCTTACCTGTTATTTTATTCATGTTGTTTATTCTTCAAACATTCCAACTGCCAACTCATCTCGTATGATAATATCATTGTTATTACAAATGCTTGTTATTATTGTGTTTTTGTTATTGTTGTTTTGTTATTGTTTACCCTTGTGTTGTATGATTTTCCTTGTCTTTACGGTTTTAATCTTGAACATGCTGAAAAATGAAGTAATTTTCGTTCAGTTTTTGATCAGCTGTGAATTTGTCCTGTGTCGATCTGGTCGGTTTGGTTGTGTGTGTGTGTGTGTGTGTGTGTGTGTGTGTGTGTGTGTGTGTGTGGTTTGGCTGTGAAGTAATGCTGTAGTTAGTAATGACTTAGTCATAGCTTAGTTAGTTAGTGTGACACCTTGTGATGTTATTTCTCTTTGATGTCAGTCCCAATCTTCTCCTTTCTCTTCTTCTATCTATCACACGCCTCCGTCATCTGTCCGTCTGCATCATCTGTATCTCAGGGGGTGAGGAGGATCTATCTTAACACCAAAAAATACAATTATAAAAGCACAAATAAAGATTAGGCACAAAATCGCTGAAAAACCCTTCCTACCACTGAAGCACTAGACAACACAGCCAATGGGGTTCCACAGAAAAACCCTATCACTGAAGCACTAGACAACACAGCCAATGGGGTTCCACAGAAAACCCTTCCTATCACTGAAGCACTAGACAACACAGCCAATGGGGTTCCACAGAAAAACCCTTCCTATCACTGAAGCACTAGACAACACAGCCAATGGGGTTCCACTGAAAAACCCTTCCTATCACTGAAGCACTAGACAACACAGCCAATGGGGTTCCACTGAAAACCCTTCCTACCCTTCCTATCACTGAAGCACTAGACAACACAGCCAATGAGGTTCCACTGAAAGGACCTCGCTGTTGGAACAGTAGAATTGGAATGAGAACACCTTGTTCTAGTTCTAGAGGGTCACAACGTTCTACAGCTACCAAGTCTCTGTACTGTATACCACCTTGCTACATCGTCTAAAGAACATGACCCTGTATACCACCTTGCTACATCGTCTAAAGAACATGACCCTGTGGTGTATACCACCTTGCTACATCGTCTAAAGAACATGTCCCTGTATACCACCTTGCTACATCGTCTAAAGAACATGACCCTGTATACCACCTTGCTACATCGTCTAAAGAACATGACCCTGTATACCACCTTGCTACATCGTCTAAAGAACATGTTGAATCCGAGAATTGAATTTATATAAATATTATGACATATATTGATTATGGTGATAGAGTTTAGCTGTCCGAGAAAACGTCTGTAAATGAACACAACAACAACAGAATATATGACAACCGTTCAGTCAAAACATAGGAAACACAAATACACAGCAGTTAAGACACCTGGACACCTGCTTCTGGTCAAAACTAGTGCACGACATAGGGATTAGGGTGCCAGACTGGTCAAAACTAGTGCACGACATAGGGATTAGGGTGCCAGACTGGTCAAAACTAGTAGTCATCTCTATAGGGACCTGTGAGATCTCTAGTGATCTCTGTTCTCTTTATTCCTCCAAGAGGAACTGTTGTTGTGCATTGAAGATACCACTCTGGCCTGATCCCAGATCTGTTTCTGATCTCTGGACAACCCCAGTGATGTCATTGTTATGACAATTCCACAGGAGTTGTCAAGAGAGCGGAAACAGGCACCCAGGCTAAACTGGACTGGCACCCAGGCTAAACTGACTGGCACCCGCACCGAAACTGACTGGCACCCAGGCTAAACTGACTGGCACCCACACCCAGGCTAAACTGACTGGCACCCAGGCTAAACTGACTGGCACCCACACCCAGGCTAAACTGACTGGCACCCAGGCTAAACTGACTGGCACCCGTACCCAGGCTAAACTGACTGGCACCCAGGCTAAACTGACTGGCACCCACCCAGGCTAAACTGACTGGCACCCAGGCTAAAACTGACTGGCACCCAGGCTAAACTGACTGGCACCCAGGCTAAACAGACTGGCACCCAGGCTAAACTGACTGGCACCCAGGCTAAACTGACTGGCACCCAGGCTAAACTGACTGGCACCCAGGCTAAACAGACAGGCACCCAGGCTAAACTGACTGGAACCCAGGCTAAACTGACTGGCACCCAGGCTAAACTGACTGGCACCCAGGCTAAACTACCGGCACCCAATCTAAACTGACTGGCACCCAGGCTAAACTGACTGGCACCCAGGCTAAACTGACTGGCACCCAGGCTAAACTACCGGCACCCAGGCTAAACTGACTGGCACCCAGGCTAAACCACCGGCACCCACCTTAAACTGACTGGCACC
>NW_027016055.1:0-5000 GCF_036934945.1 Oncorhynchus masou masou | reverse complement strand
CAGTTTGCCACAACTTTGTTAGTATGCTTGGGGTCATTGTCCATTTGGAAGAACCATTTGTGACAAAGCTTTAACTTCGCATGTGCATGTGTGTGTGTGTGTGTGTGTGTGTGTGTGTGTGTGTGTGTGTGTGTGTGTGTGTGTGTGTGTGTGTGTGTGTGTGTGTGTGTGTGTGTGTGTGTGTGTGTGTGTGTGTGTGTGTGTGCGTGTGTGTGTGTGTGTGTGTGTGTGTGTGCATGTGTGTGTGTGTGTGTGTGTGTGTGTGTGTGTGTGTGTGTGTGTGTGTGCCAGGTACGAGTATGGGAGATCCCAGAGGGAGGGCTGAGGCGGAATATGACAGAGGCCATGATGGAGCTGTATGGACACAGCAGGCGTGTGGGCCTCATCGAGTGGCACCCCACCAGCAGTGGAATCCTCTTCAGTGCTGGCTATGACTATAAGGTATTATCACTTATCACTGGCTAGGACTTTAAGGTATCATCACAGATCACTGGCTAGGACTTTAAGGTATCATCACAGATCACTGGCTACGACTGTAAAGTATCATTACAGATCACTGGCTATGACTATAAAGTATCATTACAGATCACTGGCTACTACTGTAAGGTATCATTACAGATCACTGGCTACTGCTGTAAGGTATCATTACAGATCACTGGCTACGACTGTAAGATATCATTACAGATCACTGGCTACGACTGTAAGGTATCATTACAGATCACTGGCTACTACTGTAAGGTATCATTACAGATCACTGGCTACGACTGTAAGGTATCATTACATGATCACTGGCTACTACTGTAAGGTATCATTACAGATCACTGGCTACTGCTGTAAGGTATCATTACAGATCACTGGCTACGACTGTAAGATATCATTACATATCACTGGCTACTGCTGTAAGGTATCATCACATATCACTGGCTACTACTGTAAGGTATCATTACAGATCACTGGCTACTGCTGTAAGGTATCATTACAGATCACTGGCTACTACTGTAAGGTATCATCACATATCACTGGCTACTGCTGTAAGGTATCATTACAGATCACTGGCTACGACTGTAAGGTATCATTACAGATCACTGGCTACTACTGTAAGGTATCATTACATATCACTGGCTACTGCTGTAAGATATCATTACAGATCACTGGCTACTACTGTAAGGTATCCTTACAGATCACTGGCTACGACTGTAAGATATCATCACAGATCACTGGCTACTACTGTAAGGTATCATTACATATCACTGGCTACTGCTGTAAGGTATCATTACAGATCACTGGCTACGACTGTAAGGTATCATTACAGATCACTGGCTACTACTGTAAGGTATCATTACAGATCACTGGCTACTACTGTAAGGTATCATTACATATCACTGGCTACTACTGTAAGGTATCATTACAGATCACTGGCTACTACTGTGAGGTATCATCACAGATCTCTGGCTATGACTGTAAGATATCATCACAGATCACTGGCTACGAATGTAAGGTATCATTACAGATCACTGGCTATGACTGAAAGGTATCATTACAGATCACTGGCTACTACTGTAAGGTATCATCACAGATCACTGGCTACGACTGTAAGGTATCATTACAGAACACTGGCTACTACTGTAAGGTATCATCACAGATCACTGGCTACGACTGTAAGGTATCATCACAGATCACTGGCTACGACTGTAAGGTATCATTACAGAACACTGGCTACGACTGTAAGGTATCATTACATATCACTGGCTACTACTGTAAGGTATCATTACAGATCACTGGCTACTACTGTAAGGTATCATTACAGATCACTGGCTACTACTGTAAGGTATCATTACAGATCACTGGCTACTACTGTAAGATATCATTACAGATCACTGGCTACGACTGTAAGATATCATCACAGATCACTGGCTACGACTGTAAGGTATCATTACATATCACTGGCTACTGCTGTAAGATATCATTACAGATCACTGGCTACTACTGTAAGGTATCCTTACAGATCACTGGCTACGACTGTAAGATATCATCACAGATCACTGGCTACTACTGTAAGGTATCATTACATATCACTGGCTACTACTGTAAGGTATCATTACAGATCACTGGCTACGACTGTAAGGTATCATTACAGATCACTGGCTACTACTGTAAGGTATCATTACAGATCACTGGCTACTACTGTAAGGTATCATTACATATCACTGGCTACTACTGTAAGGTATCATTACAGATCACTGGCTACTACTGTGAGGTATCATCACAGATCACTGGCTACGACTGTAAGATATCATCACAGATCACTGGCTACGACTGTAAGGTATCATTACAGATCACTGGCTACGACTGAAAGGTATCATTACAGATCACTGGCTACTACTGTAAGGTATCATTACATATCACTGGCTACTACTGTAAGGTATCATTACAGATCACTGGCTACTACTGTGAGGTATCATCACAGATCTCTGGCTATGACTGTAAGATATCATCACAGATCACTGGCTACGACTGTAAGGTATCATTACAGATCACTGGCTACGACTGTAAGGTATCATTACATATCACTGGCTACTACTGTAAGGTATCATTACAGATCACTGGCTACTACTGTAAGGTATCATTACAGATCACTGGCTACTACTGTAAGGTATCATTACAGATCACTGGCTACTACTGTAAGATATCATTACAGATCACTGGCTACGACTGTAAGATATCATCACAGATCACTGGCTACGACTGTAAGGTATCATTACAGATCACTGGCTACTACTGTAAGGTATCATTACAGATCACTGGCTACTACTGTAAGGTATCATTACAGATCACTGGCTACTACTGTAAGGTATCATTACAGATCACTGGCTACGACTGTAAGGTATCATTACATATCACTGGCTACGACTGTAAGGTATCATCACAGATCACTGGCTATTACTGTAAGGTATCATCACAGATCACTGGCTACTACTGTAAGGTATCATTACATATCACTGGCTACTACTGTAAGGTATCATTACAGATCACTGGCTACTACTGTAAGGTATCATTACAGATCACTGGCTACGACTGTAAGGTATCATTACATATCACTGGCTACTACTGTAAGGTATCATTACAGATCACTGGCTAAGACTGAAAGGTATCATTACAGATCACTGGCTACGACTGTAAGGTATCATTACAGATCACTGGCTACTACTGTAAGGTATCATCACAGATCACTGGCTACGACTGAAAGGTACCATTACAGATCACTGGCTACGACTGTAAGGTATCATTACAGATCACTGGCTACGACTGTAAGGTATCATTACATATCACTGGCTACTACTGTAAGGTATCATTACAGATCACTGGCTACGACTGAAAGGTATCATTACATATCACTGGCTACGACTGTAAGGTATCATTACATATCACTGGCTACTACTGTAAGGTATCATTACAGATCACTGGCTACGACTGAAAGGTATCATTACATATCACTGGCTACGACTGTAAGGTATCATTACATATCACTCGCTACGACTGTAAGGTATCATTACAGATCACTGGCTACGACTGTAAGGTATCATTACATATCACTGGCTACGACTGTAAGGTATCATTACAGATCACTGGCTACGACTGTAAGGTATCATTACATATCACTGGCTACGACTGTAAGGTATCATCACAGATCACTGGCTACTACTGTAAGGTATCATCACAGATCACTGGCTACTACTGTAAGGTATCATTACATATCACTGGCTACTACTGTAAGGTATCATTACAGATCACTGGCTACTACTGTAAGGTATCATTACAGATCACTGGCTACGACTGTAAGGTATCATTACATATCACTGGCTACTACTGTAAGGTATCATTACAGATCACTGGCTACGACTGAAAGGTATCATTACATATCACTGGCTACGACTGTAAGGTATCATTACAGATCACTGGCTACTACTGTAAGGTATCATCACAGATCACTGGCTACGACTGAAAGGTACCATTACAGATCACTGGCTACGACTGTAAGGTATCATTACAGATCACTGGCTACGACTGTAAGGTATCATTACATATCACTGGCTACTACTGTAAGGTATCATTACAGATCACTGGCTACGACTGTAAGGTATCATTACATATCACTGGCTACGACTGTAAGGTATCATTACATATCACTGGCTACTACTGTAAGGTATCATTACAGATCACTGGCTACGACTGAAAGGTATCATTACATATCACTGGCTACGACTGTAAGGTATCATTACATATCACTGGCTACGACTGTAAGGTATCATTACAGATCACTGGCTACGACTGTAAGGTATCATTACATATCACTGGCTACAACTGTAAGGTATCATTACAGATCACTGGCTACGACTGTAAGGTATCATTACATATCACTGGCTACTACTGTAAGGTATCATTACAGATCACTGGCTACGACTGAAAGGTATCATTACAGATCACTGTTTATGACTGTAAGGTATCATTACAGATCACTGGCTACGACTGTAAGGTATCATTACATATCACTGGCTACTACTGTAAGGTATCATTACAGATCACTGGCTACGACTGTAAGGTATCATTACAGATCACTGGCTACGACTGTAAGGTATCATTACAGATCACTGGCTACGACTGTAAGGTATCATTACATATCACTGGCTACTACTGTAAGGTATCATTACAGATCACTGGCTACGACTGTAAGGTATCATTACAGATCACTGGCTACTACTGTAAGGTATCATTACAGATCACTGGCTACTACTGTAAGGTATCATTACAGATCACTGGCTACGACTGTAAGGTATCATTACATATCACTGGCTACGACTGAAAGGTATCATTACATATCACTGGCTACGACTGTAAGGTAACATTACAGATCACTGGCTACTACTGTAAGGTATCATTACAGATCACTGGCTACTACTGTAAGGTATACACAACAGGGTCACATTCATTAGTGCACACCA
>NW_027016054.1:0-10518 GCF_036934945.1 Oncorhynchus masou masou | reverse complement strand
CTGTAAAAATATGCAACAGGGGAGCAACTTGGAAACCATATCAACTCCTATACAAATGACACTGTGGTTATCGTGAGTAACCTAATTTACAGTGGGGCAAAAAAGTATTTAGGCAGCCACCAATTGTGCAAGTTCTCCCACTTAAAAAGATGAGAGGCCTGTAATTTTCATCATAGGTACACTTCAACTATGACAGACAAAATTTTGTAAAAAAAATCCCGAAAGTGACATTGTAGGATTTTTTTATGCACTTATTTGTAAATTATGGTGGAAAATAAGTATTTGGTCAATAACAAAAGTTTATCTCAATACTTTGTTATATACCCTTTTTTGGCAATGACAGAGGTCAAATGTTTTCTGTAAGTCTTCACAAGGTTATCACACACTGTTGCTGGTATTTTGGCCCATTCCTCCATGCAGATCTCCTCTAGAGCAATGATGTTTTGGGGCTGTTGCTGGGCAACACGGACTTTCAACTCCCTCCAAAGATTTTCTATGGGGTTGAGAACTGGAGACTGGCTAGGCCACTCCTGGACCTTGAAATGCTTCTTACGAAGCCACTCCTTCGTTGCCCGGGCGGTGTGTTTAGGATCATTGTCATGCTGAAAGACCCAGCCATGTTTCATCTTCAATGCCCTTACTGATGAAAGGAGGTTTTCACTCAAAATCTCACGATACATGGACCAATTCATTCTTTCCTTTACACGGATCAATCGTCCTGGTCCCTTTGCAGAAAAACAGCCCCAAAGCATGATGTTTCCACCCCCATGCTTCACAGTAGGTATGGTGTTCTTTGGATGCAACTCAGCATTTTTTGTCCTCCAAACACGACAAGTTGAGTTTTCACCAAAAAGTTATATTTTGGTTTCATCTGTGTCAGGATTTGGCCAGGGTTGTTCCGGGTTTTGGTCACTAGATGCCCCCATTGTGCTTTTTGACCTTATGTTTTTTCCCTTGTTCCCCATTATTATTTGCACCTGTGCCTCGTTTCCCCTGATTGTATTTAAACCCTTAGTTTCCCTCAGTTCTGTGCTCTGTGTTTGTATGTTAGCACCCAGCCCTAGTGGTCTGTGTATTCTTGTCGATTCCGGTGGATGCTCTTGTGGAATTCTGTTTTTGTTTTTGAGTATCTCTTAAGGCTTTTTTGTGCTATTCCTACCACCTTTTGGATTTACCATTTTTGTATGGAAGGACTTCTCCTTTTTACTTTATTAAATACACCGTCTTAAGTACTGCTGTGTCTGCCTCATCTTCTGGGTTCTGCTGACTATTCGTGGCTCAGTTGGTTAAGTGACTGTTTCTCACTCCGGAGACCCAGGTTCGTAACCGGGTCCTGACAGAAACACAGAGCCATAAATGAACCCAGAGGCAGCCAGTTCCCAGGAACTTTTTGCCATGCTGTCCCACCACCAGGAGACTGTCCAACGCCACGAAGCCGCCCTGGTTCAGCAAGAGGCCTTAATGGCTAGACATTCTCATCTTCTGTCGGAGATGCTGACTTCCATTAAGCAAATATCTGATCGTCTTACCCCGGCAACAGTTCCCGTCCCAGTACCTCAGATTCACGTACCCATGGCAGTTAACCCCCTGGCTGAACCTCGTCTTCCACCTCCCCAACGGTTCTCAGGTGATCCAAGTGCTTGTAAAGGGTTTCTCACCCAATGTTCTCTCTCCTTTGAGCTACAACCCTCGTCGTTTCCCACCGACCGGTCTAAGATCGCTTATATCATCACCCTGCTGTCGGAAAAAGCCCTGGCCTGGGCTACTGCTGTGTGGGATGCCCATAGTTCCTGCTGTGCCAGCTACTCTGCCTTTGCTGAGGAATTCAAACGAGTGTTTCAAGGCCCAAGCAGTGATTCTGACTCAGCCAAACAGCTCCTGACTCTCCACCAAGGTTGGCGCAGCGTGACGGACTATGCCATCCAGTTCCGCACGGTGGCAGCAGCAAGTTGCTGGAACAACGAGGCGCTCACGGTGTGCTTTCTGAAAGGCCTTTCCGACACTATCCAAGATGAACTGGCCACTCGGGAACCACCGGACAATCTCGAGTCCCTGATCAAGTTGGCCTCGCGCATTGACCAGCGTCTGAGAGAGAGAACTCAACCGTAGACCTCTAGCCCCTATCAGTCCCAGCTCCGAGTCCCCACCTTTATCCTCGCTGGCTCCATCGGAACCCATGCAGATTGGACGCATCTCCCAGGCTGAGAGAGACCGCCGGATGAGGGAGCGACGCTGTCTATATTGCGGCAAACCGGGCCATTTCCGTTCCACGTGTCCCGGGCTCCAGGGAAACGCTCTGTCCCGTACAGACCGGGGGGAACTGTAACGGGAAACATAACCTCCTCCCATCCGTCCAACTCCCGTCTGCTCATTCCAGTCACCCTCTCCTGGGACAACCACAAGCTTCACCTTCAAGCCTTGGTAGACTCTGGAGCCGCAGGTAACTTCATGGATGGTGTCTGGGCGAAGGAGAATGGCGTTCCCTCTGAACCTCTAAGTGAACCCATGAGGGTCACTACATTGGATGGAAGCCCTTTGGGATCTGGACTTGTCACTCATGTCACTACCTCCTTGCGACTTTCAGTTTCACAACACCAGGAATTGATGAACTTTCATTTGATCTCCTGTTCCGAGTTCCCTCTCGTCCTTGGATACCCCTGGCTTCACAGCCATAACCCTCACATCGACTGGTCTGTGGGCACTATCAAGCAGTGGGGTCCTACGTGCCAAGCTACTTGTATTTTCCAGAATTCCCCGAGTTCTACTCCCGAGTCTTTAGAATCCATCGACCTGACCCGAGATCCCGAGTGTTACCATGACCTCAAACTGGTGTTTAGCAAACAGAGGGCCACCATGCTACCACCCCATAGACCTTACGATTGCCCCATCGACCTGTTTCCGGGCACTTGCCCCCCCAGGGGTCGGATCTTTTCCCTATCTCCACCCGAACGAGCTGCTATGGATACCTACATCAAGGACGCTCTGGAAGCAGGCCTCATGCGTCCATCCACCTCCCCGGCGGGAGCAGGGTTTTTCTTTGTGGCCAAGAAAGACGGTGGATTACGTCCTTGCATCGACTACCGGGGACTCAATGCCATAACCGTCCGTAACCGTTACCCGCTACCCCTTATGGCCACAGCCTTCGAGCTGCTCCAGGAAGCAGTTGTTTTCACTAAGCTTGACCTGCGGAACGCATACCATCTTGTGCGGATCAGACCTGGTGACGAGTGGAAGACCGCTTTCAACACGCCTACTGGTCACTATGAATACTTGGTGATGCCCTTCGGCCTGACCAACGCCCCAGCGGTGTTCCAAGCGCTCATAAACGATGTGCTTAGGGATATGCTTAACATATTTGTGTTCGTTTACTTGGATGACATCCTCATCTTTTCGAGCTCCCTTCAAGAACACACTAAGCATGTCAGACAAGTACTCAAACGCCTCCTGGACAGCCATCTGTACGTTAAGCCGGAAAAATGTGAATTCCATTCATCCCGAGTACAATTCCTGGGATTTGTAGTGGAACCCGGTCGAGTCCAAATGGACCCCAGGAAGGTAGGGGCGGTAGCGGATTGGCCCACCCCCAAATCCGTTAAGGAAGTTCAGCGTTTCCTGGGCTTCACAAACTTTTACCGCAAGTTCATCAAGAACTTCAGCTTGGTGGCAGCCCCTCTCTCAGCTTTAACCAAGGGTGGCAATGCAAGGTTTTTGTGGGGAAGAGAAGCTGAGACGGCCTTCCAAGGACTCAAGCAGCGCGTTCTCTCTGCTCCCATCCTGATACTACCGACTACGGATGAACCATTTGTGGTGGAGGTAGACGCATCAGAGGTTGGTGTTGGAGCTGTCCTGTCTCAGAGGGGTGAAGACAAGAAGCTTCATCCGTGCGCTTTCTTCTCACACCGGCTTACCCCGACTGAGAGGAACTACGATGTGGGGGATCGTGAACTCCTAGCGGTTAAGATGGCATTGAAGGAATGGAGACACTGGCTCGAGGGGGCTTCTCACCCGTTTCAAGTGCTTACGGACCACAAAAATCTGGAGTATATCCAGCAGGCGAAAGCGGTTGAACTCTAGACAAGCTATAGATGGTCTCTTTTCTTCAATCGATTCCAGTTTATCCTCACCTATCGGCCCAGGTGAAGAATCTCAGCCCGGATGCCCTGTCCCAGTCTGCTCCTGCCATTGGATGACCGGACATGCCTGTCCTTCCCTGCTGCTAAGATTGTGGCTCCCGTCTGGAAACAGCAGAGTTGAGGACCATACAGGTGTCCTCAAGCTAGCGACGGTTGAAGGAGGTCCTGTGTCAGTTGTTTGTCCCAAGGCAGTGAGGACTCAGGTCCTTCTGTGGGGCACTCCTCTCGCCTCACCTGTCATTAGGGTGAGTGCTGTAAGTTCATCATTAAGTTCTTGGTGGCCTACCATAGAGAAGGCGTTGCCACTTTCGTCAATGCCTGTCCCGTGTGCTGCCAGGGCAAATCTTCTCACCTCAGCCCTCAGGACTCTATTCACCCTTTACCTGTTCCCCACAGACCCTGGTCCATATCTCATTGGACTTTATTACTGGACTTCCTCCATCCCATGGCAATACTACTATCCTAGTCATAATCGACAGGTTTTCAAAGGCGGCCAGGTTCGTCCCTCTGACTAAGTTACCTTCTGCCAAGGAAACGGCTGAGTTGGTAATTAATCATGTGTTCGAGTCTTCGGCATTCCTCAAGATATGGTTTCTGACAGGGTCCCCAGTTCGCCTCCAAGGTTTTGGAAGGCCTTCTGCCAACTCTTGGGGCTTCTGCCAGTCTTTCTTCAGGGTACCATCCAGTCCAACGGCCAAACAGAGAGGATGAATCCAAGAGCTGGAAACCACCCTCCGATGTATGACTCGTGACAACCCGTCCACATGGTCATCCTTTATTGTTTGGGCGAATACGCGCACAACACCTTGCGCTCCTCCTCCACTGGTATGTCCCATACAGTGTCAGTTTGGCTATGCTCCTCCATTGTTCCCGGACCAGGAGGCAGAAGTCAAATTGCCTTCAGCCTTGAAGTTCGTCAGGCCGCTGTCGACATGTGGAGGAAGACCCGTCTTAATCTTGTCGTTCCTCACAGAGGTACCAACAACAAGCCAACAGGCGTCGCCGTCCCGGGCCACCACTGCGCCCGGCCAGAGAGTCTGGCTCTCCACAAGAGACTTACCTCTACGGGGTGGAGTCTACGGCTGTCCCAAAAATGCATGGTCCCTTCAAGGTTTGCCAAGGAGAGTTAACCTTCAGTTTCTTCTATTCTACACTTACCCAGATCCCTTAGGTCATCCCACATTTCATTTTCATTGTTAAAACCTGTTGTTTTTCTCCCCTTGTCCCAGCAGACAGACCTCCCCCTCCGCCTCGTGTCATTGGAGGCCAGCCGTATACCGTCCATGGGATCTGGATTCCCGCCGTGTGCAGCGGTCCTGGCAGTATCTGGTGGACTGGGAAACTACGGTCCCGAGGAGCGCTCCTGGGTTCCTGCCTGACCTCATTCGTCAGTTCAGGGCCCTCCACCCTGAGAGGCTGGTAGGAACGTCAGGAGCCGTTCTAGGGGGGATTCTGTCAGGGGATTTGTCAGGGTTGTTCCGGGTTTGGTCACTAGATGCCCCCATTGTGCTTTTTGACCTTATGTTTTTTCCCTTGTTCCCCATTATTATTTGCACCTGTGCCTCGTTTCCCCTGATTGTATTTAAACCCTTAGTTTCCCTCAGTTCTGTGCTCTGTGTTTGTATGTTAGCACACAGCCTAGTGTTCTGTGTATTCTTGGCGATTCCGGTGGATGCTCTTGTGGAATTCTGTTTTTGTTTTTGAGTATCTCTTAAGGCTTTTTTTGTGCTATTCCTACCACCTTTTGGATTTACCATTTTTGTATGGAAGGACTTCTCCTTTTTTACTTTATTAAATACACCGTCTTAAGTACTGCTGTGTCTGCCTCATCTTCTGGGTTCTGCTGACTATTTGTGGCTCAGTTGGTTAAGTGACTGTTTATCACTCCGGAGACCCAGGTTCGTAACCGGGTCCTGACAATCTGACCATATGACATTCTCCCAATCTTCTTCTGGATCATCCAAATGCTCTTTAGCAAACTTCAGACGGGCCTGGACATGTCCCCCTGCTAAAGCCAGTACATGTTTGGCACTGCAGGATTTGAGTCCCTGGCGGCGTAGTGTGTTACTGATGGTAGGCTTTGTTACTTTGGTCCCAGCTCTCTGCAGGACATTCACTGTGTGACCTTTTGAGGTTGTGGACAGGTGTCTTTTATACTGATAACAAGTTCAAACAGGTGCCATTAATACAGGTAACGAGTGGAGGACAGAGGAGCCTCTTAAAGAAGAAGTTACAGGTCTGTGAGAGCCAGAATTATTGATTGTTTGTAGGTGACCAAATGCTTATTTTCCACCATAATTTGCAAATACAATCATGAAAAATCCTACAATGTGATTTTCTGGATTTTTTTTGTTGAAGTGTAACTATGATGAAAATTACAGGCATCTCTCATCTCACTGTATGTTCTTTTAACTCCACCTTCTAGTGAACTTATACAAACGTTCATCTCCGTCCATTCTGATAGATTGAAGACTGTCAGAAAATGTGGTTGTCATGTTAATAATTTTGTTGTTATTTCATTGGTTACATCTAGGCAGAGTGGCCTACACTCATTGAATATAGCACTTTTAAATGATAGGTTTTACGAGGGATTGCTCTTTCTCGTGAATGTAAAACCTTTCTCAAAATGATTGCATGTTTCTCACTGAAACATGGCTGCCTTCCGACTATAGTACCGCTCTTATTGAAGCCTCCCCCTGGACTACAGTGTTTCATACTCTATCAGAAAATGGGAAAAGGGTGGGGGGACAGCCTACATTTTTACTAATGCTCTCAACTATAAGGACATTATTTAATTTGGCAACTTTGGGTCTTTTAAGCATCATGGTATACTGTTTAAATGTCAGCCACCAGTGCTGGCCATAGCCATGTATATGCCTCCAAAGCACTGCCCCACTTTCTATACTGATTTATCTTAACTATTGTCTTTGAAAACTATGATAAAAACATTGTATTGGGCGATTTTAATATTCCTGTTGACAAAGAGACGGACTCCACGGCAATTTAATTTCTGAATATTTTGAGCTCTATGGATTTTATCCAACATGTTACTGGGCCCAAAAATCACTTTCTATTGAAATATCCACTATTGTTGATGTTGCTTTATTTGATCACCACTGTGTAAGTCTTACTACCTTGTTGCCCATAGCACAGGGTAAAACTGAACGCATTATTAAGAAACACTATCTTACCTCTGATGTTGCTACATATTTTATTGAGTGTATGAACAATGCCCCATCACTTATTCTGCATTCCTCTTGTAATGATTTAGTTGATAACTTTTAATAGCAAATGGAGGGCAAACATTGATGCTATAGCTCCAGTAAAGTTTTTTTTTAAAGGCCAAAAATCCAAACAGGGAGCCCCTTGGATGAGTGAGGAAACTAATCCACTAAACGGAAATTGCAGAAAGGCAGAGGAAGTGGAGAAAGTCAAAGTTGCAGGTCCATTTTGAAATTCTGAGAGAGCATCTTGCCATATATAACAAGGCAATTTGAAATGCCATATATGCTAATTTTCACTAATTAGAAGAATTAGAGAGTGCTCTTCTCGACCATTTATGGCCCCACAAGCATATGTGAACTTTCCTCCACATTTCCTCCACATCTGAATGTGATGAGTTTGTGGCATATTTCAGAGATACCAGCATAATGTTTGTTACCTTATCAGTCAAGCAAGACCTGATGAGAAGTTTGATATGTGCCCTACTCTTTTTTTGGTTGACTCCGCTGTGCTCCAGGAAAGTGATATCAAGAAAGCCTTTGGTTACCTGCAAAACATACAGAATGCTGCAGCATGGGTACTGACCAAGACGGACGGAGAGTGCACATTGCACTGGTTTGGGTCTCTGCTCTGGCTGCCTGTGAGTTATAGAATTTAGTTGAAGATTATTCTATTGGTTTTTAAATCAATCCACATTGTGCACCCCAATGTACATGCCGTATATGCTGCAATTTATGCCAGAGAACCTGAGGGCCAACACAGTGGACATTTTCAAAATAAATCTTAAAAGCACACCTTTTTCCTGAGGGTGCTTTTTTGTCATTTTTTTTATTTAAAGTTTTTTTATCCTCTTGTTTGTTGCATAGTAAATATTACATTTTTGTTTTCATTGTTTTTATTTATTTTTTCTTGTGAAGCACACTGTTGCATTCCATGTCTGAAATGTGTTGTGTAAAAAAAAAGCTTGATTTGATGTTAAACTGTGGTAACCCCAAGATGTTCATTAAAACAACGCACACTAACTATTGATTCAGGACCATGGAGAGTTACCGGAGAGCGTAGCCTCCCACCTCTGCTATTTGTCAGCACCACCAGCTGGACAGTGCCTCTCTGCGAAGGTAGGTTTGAATGCTTTTCAGAATGGAAAATTACCTTTCAGCTGATGCACTTGTAACATGGATGGTGAGCATCTGTTTCAGGCGCTGCATACCTCAGGTAAAGTGGTGGTCAGGTAATTTTCATAAATAATTGCAGCTGCTCACCTGGTGGTTTGCGGAAGGAGGAGTATCAGCATAGACTACCTGCAGCTCATTTTTCTACCTCCAGTGGTCAAGGAAAGGGTTCGTTTGGATCAGCTGTGTGAAATCTCTGTCAGAAAACCCCTCTTGCTGTGAGTACTCGAAAATGACCCATGATCAAGAACACAAAAGAAGTCGAGGCTCGTCACGTCAGCAAACCTCTGGGTCATGTGTAGTATGATTCCATCAAGTATCTCCAAGTACAGGCATCAGTATCTGTTTAGGAGGCCTGGGTCATTGTCCGCGTTGTCCCTGCTCAGTCATCCCAGTCACAGTCATCCTATTTGTCATACTGTATATCCCTTGAAACTTCACATCACTTTGATGGCTTTTGATGGATTCAGTGTACTATCAACCCGTACACATGAATGCCTTACATCAAGAGATTTGGTCTGTAGGGTCTGAAACAGTGGTTCTGTGAGTCAATTTTTTTTTCAAATACATGTTTCAGAGCATTGCTCTGGGCAATTTAATCTTTATCCCAGAAGGGCTCAGTTACTGTATGATCCGATCAAAAACAATGTTCAATGATCTCTGGCCTTCGTGCACAGCATGCACTGCTCTAATCCTGGTTCCCAAATGGTATTGTCAACCTCAGTAATCATGGATGTCTTTTTGCATGACCGGATAAAAAAGTTATGAAAACTGTCAGTAGATACAAAAAACATTTATTCTTGAATGCTGGTTGTCTCCCAGTGCTTAAACCAGGTTTAGTTTGTGAGCATAACAATGAATGAATAGGGCATATTGTCAGTGGGTTTTCACGAGCAACTGAACCCCACCTTGCTGCCCACTATACAGTTGTATTTTCTATTGAACTAGGCAAGTCAGTTAACCTCTTACACTTATGGTGGCGCTATTTCATTTTTGGAAGAAAAACGTTCCCGTTTTAAACAAGATATTTTGTCACAAAAAGATGCTCGACTATGCATATAATTGCTACTGTTCGAAAGAAAACACTCTGACGTGTCCAGAAATACAAATATCTTCTCTGTGCGTGCCCTTTAACGTGAGCTTCAGGCAAAACCAAGATGACTTGGCATCCAGGAAATGACAAGGATTTTTGAGGCTCTGTCTTTCATGATCTCCTTATATGGCTGTGAACGCAAGAGGAATGAGTCTGCCCTTTCTGTCGTTTCCCCAAGGTGTCTGCAGCATTGTGACGTATTTGTAGGCAGATCGTTGGAAGATTGACCATAAGAGACCACATTTACCACGTGTCCGCCCGGTGTCCTGCGCCGAAATTGGTGCGCAAAAGTCACCTGCCAGTATTTTTCCATGGGGCAGAGAGAGAAGCAAGCTTCCAAGAACTGCATGTCAATGAAGAGATATGTGAAAAAACACCTTGAGGATTGATTCCAAACAACGTTTGCCATGTTTCGGTCGATATTATGTAGTTAATCCGGAAAAAGTTTCACGTTGTAGGTGACTGCATTTTCGGTTCGTTTCGGTAGCCAGGCGCAATGTAGAAAACGGAACGATTTCTCCTACACACAGACGCTTTCAGGAAACACTGCGCATTTGGTATGTGGCTGGGAGTCTCCTCATTGAAAACATCAGAAGCTCTTCAAAGGTAAATTATTTTATTTATTTGGTTATCTGGCTTTTGTGAAAATGTTGCGTGCTACATGCTACACAAAATGCTATGCTAGCTTTGCATACTCTTACACAAATTAGTCAATTTCTATGGTTCAAAAGCATATTTTGAAAATCTGAGATGACAGTGTTGTTAAGAAAAGGCTAAGCTTGAGAGCAAACGCATTATTTTAATTTTATTTGCGATTTTCAGAAATCGTTAACGTTGCGTTATGCTAATGAGCCTGAGGCTTAGTCACAATCCCGGATCCGGATGGGAGTTTCAGAGG
>NW_027016053.1:0-10519 GCF_036934945.1 Oncorhynchus masou masou | reverse complement strand
GGTATTACTTCGTTCAGTTACACATATTGGGAACAAGATGTCTTAGGGAACAAAGATGTCTTGAGGAACAAAGAATAAACAAAGATGTCTTAGGAAACAAAATGTCTTAGGGAACAAAGATGTCTTAGTAAACAAAGATGTCTTAGGGAAACAAAGATGTCTTAGGGAACAAAGATGTCTTAGAAACAAAGATGGAACAAAAGATCTTAAAGGAACAAAGATGTCTTAGGGAACAAAGGTGTCTTAATAAACAAAGATGTCTTAGGAAACAAAGGTGTCTTAGTAAACAAAGATGTCTTAGTAAACAAAGATGTCTTAGGAACAAAGATGTGTCTTAGGGAACAAAGATGTCTTAGGGAACAAAGATGTCTTAGGAAACAAAGATGTCTTACAAAGATGTCTTAGGGAACAAAGATGTCTTAGGGAACAAAGGTGTCTTAATAAACAAAGATGTCTTAGGAACAAAGGTGTCTTAATAAACAAAGATGTCTTAGGGAACAAAGATGTCTTAGTAAGCAAGATGTCTTAGTAAACAAAGATGTCTTAGGAAACAAAGATGTCTTATAAACAAAGACTTAGTAAACAAAGATGTCTTAGGAACAAAGATGTCTTAGGGAACAAAGATGTCTTAGGAAACAAAAGATGTCTTAGGGAACAAAGATGTCTTAGGAAACAAAGATGTCTTAGGGAACAAAGATGTCTTAGGGAACAAAGATGTCTTAGGGAACAAACAAAGATGTCTTAGGGAAAAAGAAAGATGTCTTAGGAAACAAAGGTGTCTTAGTAAACAAAGATGTCTTAGTAAACAAAGATGTCTTAGGAAACAAAGATGTCTTAGGGAACAAAGATGTCTTAGGAAACAAAGATGTCTTAGGGAACAAAGATGTCTTAGGGAACAAAGATGTCTTAGGAAACAAAGATGTCTTAGGGAACAAAGATGTCTTAGGGAACAAAGATGTCTTAGGAAACAAAGGTGTCTTAGTAAACAAAGATGTTTTAGTAAACAAAGATGTCTTAGGGAACAAAGATGTCTTAGGGAACAAAGATGTCTTAGGGAACAAAGATGTCTTAGGAAACAAAGATGTCTTAGGGAACAAAGATGTCTTAGGGAACAAAGATGTCTTAGGAACAAAGGTGTCTTAATAAACAAAGATGTCTTAGGAAACAAAGGTGTCTTAATAAACAAAGATGTCTTAGGGAACAAAGATGTGTCTTAGTAAGCAAAGATGTCTTAGTAAACAAAGATGTCTTAGGGAACAAAGGTGTCTTAGTAAACAAAGATGTTTTAGTAAACAAAGATGTCTTAGGGAACAAAGATGTCTTAGGGAAACAAAGATGTCTTAGGAACAAAGATGTCTTAGGAAACAAAGATGTCTTAGGGAACAAAGATGTCTTAGGGAACAAAGATGTCTTAGGGAACAAAGATGTCTTAGTAAACAAAGATGTCTTAGGAAACAAAGATGTCTTAGTAAACAAAGATGTCTTAGGGAACAAAGATGTCTTAGGGAACAAAGATGTCTTAGGGAACAAAGATGTCTTAGGGAACAAAGATGTCTTAGGGAACAAAGATGTCTTAGGGAACAAAGATGTGTCTTAGGGAACAAAGGTGTCTTAATAAACAAAGATGTCTTAGGAAACAAAGGTGTCTTAGTAAACAAAGATGTCTTAGTAACAAAGATGTCTTAGGGAACAAAGATGTCTTAGGGAACAAAGATGTCTTAGGGAACAAAGATGTCTTAACAAAGGTCTTAGGGAACAAAGATGTCTTAGGAAACAAAGATGTCTTAGGGAACAAAGATGTCTTAGGGAACAAAGATGTCTTAGGGAACAAAGATGTCTTAATAAACAAAGATGTCTTAGGAAACAAAGGTGTCTTAGTAAACAAAGATGTCTTAAACAAAGATGTCTTAGGGAACAAAGATGTCTTAGGGAACAAAGATGTCTTAGGAAACAAAGATGTCTTAGGAAACAAAGATGTCTTAGGAACAAAGATGTCTTAAACAAAGATGTCTTAGGGAACAAAGGTGTCTTAAACAAAGATGTCTTAGTAAACAAAGATGTCTTAGTAAACAAAGATGTCTTAGGGAACAAAGATGTCTTAGTAAACAAAGATGTCTTAGGAAACAAAGATGTCTTAGTAAACAAAGATGTCTTAGGGAACAAAATGTCAAAGATGTCTTAGGGAACAAAGATGTCTTAGGAAACAAAGATGTCTTAGGGAACAAAGATAAACAAAGATGTCTTAGGAAACAAAGGTGTCTTAGTAAACAAAGATGTCTTAGGGAACAAAGATGTCTTAGGGAACAAAGATGTCTTAGGGAACAAAGATGTCTTAGGGAACAAAGATGTCTTAAACAAAGATGTCTTAGGGAACAAAGATGTCTTAATAAACAAAAGATGTCTTAGGAAACAAAGGTGTCTTAATAAACAAAGATGTCTTAGGAAACAAAGGTGTCTTAGTAAACAAAGATGTCTTAGTAAACAAAGATGTCTTAGGAACAAAGATGTCTTAGGGAACAAAAGATGTCTTAGGAAACAAAGATGTCTTAGGAAACAAAGATGTCTTAGGGAACAAAGATGTCTTAGGGAAACAAAGATGTCTTAGGAAACAAAGATGTCTTAGGGAACAAAGATGTCTTAATAAACAAAGATGTCTTAGGGAACAAAGGTGTCTTAATAAACAAAGATGTCTTAGGAAACAAAGGTGTCTTAGTAAACAAAGATGTCAAAGATGTAGTAAACAAAAAGATGTCTTAGGGAACAAAGATGTCTTAGGAAACAAAGATGTCTTAGTAAACAAAGATGTCTTAGGAACAAAGATGTCTTAGGGAACAAAGATGTCTTAGGGAACAAGAACTGTCTTAGGAAACAAAGATGTCTTAGGAAACAAAGATGTCTTAGGGAACAAAGATGTCTTAGGGAACAAAGATGTCTTAGTAAACAAAGATGTCTTAGTAAACAAAGATGTTTTAGTAAACAAAGATGTCAAAGATTAGTAAACAAAGATGTCTTAGGGAACAAAGATGTCTTAGGGAACAAAGATGTCTTAGGAAACAAAGATGTCTTAGGAAACAAAGATGTCTTAGGGAACAAAGATGTCTTAGGGAACAAAGATGTCTTAATAAACAAAGATGTCTTAGTAAACAAAGATGTCTTAGTAAACAAAGATGTCTTAGTAAACAAAGATGTCTTAGGGAACAAAGATGTCTTAGGGAACAAAGATGTCTTAGGGAACAAAGATGTCTTAGGAAACAAAGATGTCTTAGGGAACAAAGATGTCTTAGGGAACAAAGATGTCTTAGGGAACAAAGGTGTCTTAATAAACAAAGATGTCTTAGGAAACAAAGGTGTCTTAATAAACAAAGATGTCTTAGGGAACAAAGATGTCTTAGTAAGCAAAGATGTCTTAGTAAACAAAGATGTCTTAGGAAACAAAGATGTCTTAGTAAACAAAGATGTCTTAGGGAACAAAGATGTCTTAGGAAACAAAGATGTCTTAGGGAACAAAGATGTCTTAGGAAACAAAGCTGTCTTAGTAAACAAAGATGTCTTAGGAACAAAGATGTCTTAGGGAACAAAGATGTCTTAGGGAACAAAGGTGTCTTAATAAACAAAGATGTCTTAGGAAACAAAGATGTCTTAGTAAACAAAGATGTCTTAGATGTCTTAGGGAACAAAGAGATGTCTTAGGGAACAAAGATGTCTTAGTAAACAAAGATGTCTTAGGGAACAAAGATGTCTTAGGAAACAAAGATGTCTTAGGGAACAAAGGTGTCTTAATAAACAAAGATGTCTTAGGAAACAAAGGTGTCTTAGTAAACAAAGATGTCTTAGTAAACAAAGATGTCTTAGGGAACAAAGATGTCTTAGGAACAAAGATGTCTTAGGGAACAAAGATGTCTTAGGAACAAAGATGTCTTAGGGAACAAAGATGTCTTAGGGAACAAAGATGTCTTAGGGAACAAAGGTGTCTTAACAAAGATGTCTTAGGGAACAAAGGTGTCTTAATAAACAAAGATGTCTTAGGGAACAAAGATGTCTTAGTAAGCAAAGATGTCTTAGTAAACAAAGATGTCTTAGGAAACAAAGATGTCTTAGGGAACAAAGATGTCTTAGGAACAAAGATGTCTTAGTAAGCAAAGATGTCTTAGGAAACAAAGATGTCTTAGGAAACAAAGATGTCTTAAACAAAGATGTCTTAGGAACAAAGATGTCTTAGGGAACAAAGATGTCTTAGGGAACAAAGGTGTCTTAATAAACAAAGATGTCTTAGTAAACAAAGATGTGTCTTAGTAAACAAAGATGTCTTAGGGAACAAAGATGTCTTAGGAACAAAGATGTCTTAGGAAACAAAGATGTCTTAGGGAACAAAGATGTCTTAGGGAACAAAGATGTCTTAGGGAACAAAGGTGTCTTAATAAACAAAGATGTCTTAGGAAACAAAGGTGTCTTAGTAAACAAAGATGTCTTAGTAAACAAAGATGTCTTAGGGAACAAAGATGTCTTAGGGAACAAAGATGTCTTAGGGAACAAAGATGTCTTAGGAAACAAAGATGTCTTAGGGAACAAAGATGTCTTAGGGAACAAAGATGTCTTAGGGAACAAAGGTGTCTTAATAAACAAAGATGTCTTAGGTGTCTTAAACAAAGATGTCTTAATAAACAAAGATGTCTTAGGGAACAAAGATGTCTTAGTAAACAAAGATGTCTTAAAAAGATGTCTTAGGGAACAAAGATGTCTTAGGAAACAAAGATGTCTTAGTAAACAAAGATGTTTTAGTAAACAAAGATGTCTTAGGGAACAAAGATGTCTTAGGGAACAAAGGTGTCTTAATAAACAAAGATGTCTTAGTAAACAAAGATGTCTTAGGGAACAAAGATGTCTTAGGGAACAAAGATGTCTTAGGGAACAAAGATGTCTTAGGGAACAAAGATGTCTTAGGAAACAAAGATGTCTTAGTAAACAAAGATGTCTTAGTAAACAAAGATGTCTTAGGGAACAAAGATGTCTTAGGGAACAAAGATGTCTTAGGAAACAAAGATGTCTTAGTAAACAAAGATGTCTTAGGGAACAAAAATGTCTTAGGGAACAAAGATGTCTTAGGGAACAAAGGTGTCTTAATAAACAAAGATGTCTTAGTAAGCAAAGATGTCTTAGTAAACAAAGATGTCTTAGGAAACAAAGGTGTCTTAGTAAACAAAGATGTCTTAGGGAACAAAGATGTCTTAGGGAACAAAGATGTCTTAGGAAACAAAGATGTCTTAGGGAACAAAGATGTCTTAGGGAACAAAGATGTCTTAGGGAACAAAGGTGTCTTAATAAACAAAGATGTCTTAGGAAACAAAGGTGTCTTAATAAACAAAGATGTCTTAGGGAACAAAGATGTCTTAGTAAGCAAAGATGTCTTAGTAAACAAAGATGTCTTAGGAAACAAAGATGTCTTAGTAAACAAAGATGTCTTATGTCTTAGTAAACAAAGATGTCTTAGAACAAAGATGTCTTAGGAAACAAAGCTGTCTTAGTAAACAAAGATGTCTTAGGGAACAAAGATGTCTTAGGGAACAAAGATGTCTTAGGGAACAAAGGTGTCTTAATAAACAAAGATGTCTTAGGAAACAAAGGTGTCTTAGTAAACAAAGATGTCTTAGTAAACAAAGATGTCTTAGGGAACAAAGATGTCTTAGGAAACAAAGATGTCTTAGGGAACAAAGATGTCTTAGGGAACAAAGATGTCTTAGGGAACAAAGATGTCTTAGGGAACAAAGGTGTCTTAATAAACAAAGATGTCTTAGGAAACAAAGGTGTCTTAGTAAACAAAGATGTCTTAGTAAACAAAGATGTCTTAGGGAACAAAGATGTCTTAGGAAACAAAGATGTCTTAGGGAACAAAGATGTCTTAGGGAACAAAAGATGTCTTAGGGAACAAAGGTGTCTTAATAAACAAAGATGTCTTAGGAAACAAAGGTGTCTTAGTAAACAAAGATGTCTTAGTAAACAAAGATGTCTTAGGGAACAAAGATGTCTTAGGGAACAAAGATGTCTTAGGGAACAAAGATGTCTTAGGAAACAAAGATGTCTTAGGGAACAAAGATGTCTTAGGGAACAAAGATGTCTTAGGGAACAAAGATGTCTTAGGAAACAAAGATGTCTTAGGAAACAAAGGTGTCTTAATAAACAAAGATGTCTTAGGGAACAAAGATGTCTTAGTAAGCAAAGATGTCTTAGTAAACAAAGATGTCTTAGGAAACAAAGGTGTCTTAGTAAACAAAGATGTTTTAGTAAACAAAGATGTCTTAGGGAACAAAGATGTCTTAGGGAACAAAGATGTCTTAGGGAACAAAGATGTCTTAGGAAACAAAGATGTCTTAGGGAACAAAGATGTCTTAGGGAACAAAGATGTCTTAGGGAACAAAGGTGTCTTAATAAACAAAGATGTCTTAGGAAACAAAGGTGTCTTAGTAAACAAAGATGTCTTAGTAAACAAAGATGTCTTAGGGAACAAAGATGTCTTAGGGAACAAAGATGTCTTAGGAAACAAAGATGTCTTAGGGAACAAAGATGTCTTAGGGAACAAAAGATGTCTTAGGGAACAAAGGTGTCTTAATAAACAAAGATGTCTTAGGAAACAAAGGTGTCTTAGTAAACAAAGATGTCTTAGTAAACAAAGATGTCTTAGGGAACAAAGATGTCTTAGGGAACAAAGATGTCTTAGGGAACAAAGATGTCTTAGGGAACAAAGATGTCTTAGGGAACAAAGATGTCTTAGGGAACAAAGATGTCTTAGGGAACAAAGGTGTCTTAATAAACAAAGATGTCTTAGGAAACAAAGGTGTCTTAATAAACAAAGATGTCTTAGGGAACAAAGATGTCTTAGTAAGCAAAGATGTCTTAGTAAACAAAGATGTCTTAGGAAACAAAGATGTCTTAGTAAACAAAGATGTCTTAGGGAACAAAGATGTCTTAGTAAACAAAGATGTCTTAGGGAACAAAGATGTCTTAGGAAACAAAGATGTCTTAGTGTCTTAGTAAACAAAGATGTCTTAGGAAACAAAGATGTCTTAGTAAACAAAGATGTCTTAGTAAACAAAGATGTCTTAATAAACAAAGATGTCTTAGGAAACAAAGATGTCTTAGTAAGCAAAGATGTCTTAGTAAACAAAGATGTCTTAGGAAACAAAGATGTCTTAGTAAACAAAGATGTCTTAGGGAACAAAGATGTCTTAGGGAACAAAGATGTCTTAGGAAACAAAGATGTCTTAGGGAACAAAGATGTCTTAGGGAACAAAGATGTCTTAATAAACAAAGATGTCTTAATAAACAAAGATGTCTTAGGAAACAAAGGTGTCTTAATAAACAAAGATGTCTTAGGGAACAAAGATGTCTTAGTAAGCAAAGATGTCTTAGTAAACAAAGATGTCTTAGGAAACAAAGATGTCTTAGTAAACAAAGATGTCTTAGGGAACAAAGATGTCTTAGTAAACAAAGATGTCTTAGGGAACAAAGATGTCTTAGGAAACAAAGCTGTCTTAGTAAACAAAGATGTCTTAGGGAACAAAGATGTCTTAGGGAACAAAGATGTCTTAGGGAACAAAGGTGTCTTAATAAACAAAGATGTCTTAGGAAACAAAGGTGTCTTAGTAAACAAAGATGTCTTAGTAACAAAGATGTCTTAGGGAACAAAGATGTCTTAGGAAACAAAGATGTCTTAGGAAACAAAGATGTCTTAGGGAACAAAGATGTCTTAGGGAACAAAGATGTCTTAGGGAACAAAGGTGTCTTAATAAACAAAGATGTCTTAGGAAACAAAGGTGTCTTAGTAAACAAAGATGTCTTAGTAAACAAAGATGTCTTAGGGAACAAAGATGTCTTAGGAAACAAAGATGTCTTAGGGAACAAAGATGTCTTAGGGAACAAAGATGTCTTAGGGAACAAAAAATGTCTTAATAAACAAAGATGTCTTAGGGAAACAAAGGTGTCTTAGTAAACAAAGATGTCTTAGTAAACAAAGATGTCTTAGGAACAAAGATGTCTTAGGGAACAAAGATGTCTTAGGGAACAAAGATGTCTTAGGAAACAAAGATGTCTTAGGGAACAAAGATGTCTTAGGGAACAAAGATGTCTTAGGGAACAAAGGTGTCTTAATAAACAAAGATGTCTTAGGAAACAAAGGTGTCTTAATAAACAAAGATGTCTTAGGGAACAAAGATGTCTTAGTAAGCAAAGATGTCTTAGTAAACAAAGATGTCTTAGGAAACAAAGGTGTCTTAGTAAACAAAGATGTTTTAGTAAACAAAGATGTCTTAGGGAACAAAGATGTCTTAGGGAACAAAGATGTCTTAGGGAACAAAGATGTCTTAGGAAACAAAGATGTCTTAGGGAACAAAGATGTCTTAGGGAACAAAGATGTCTTAGGGAAACAAAGATGTCTTAATAAACAAAGATGTCTTAGGAAACAAAGGTGTCTTAGTAAACAAAGATGTCTTAGTAAACAAAGATGTCTTAGGGAACAAAGATGTCTTAGGGAACAAAGATGTCTTAGTAAGCAAAGATGTCTTAGTAAACAAAGATGTCTTAGGGAACAAAGATGTCTTAGGGAACAAAGGTGTCTTAATAAACAAAGATGTCTTAGGAAACAAAGGTGTCTTAGTAAACAAAGATGTCTTAGTAAACAAAGATGTCTTAGGGAACAAAGATGTCTTAGGAACAAAGATGTCTTAGGGAACAAAGATGTCTTAGGAACAAAGATGTCTTAGGGAACAAAGATGTCTTAGGGAACAAAGATGTCTTAGGGAACAAAGGTGTCTTAATAAACAAAGATGTCTTAGGAAACAAAGGTGTCTTAATAAACAAAGATGTCTTAGGAACAAAGATGTCTTAGTAAACAAAGATGTCTTAGGAAACAAAGATGTCTTAGTAAACAAAGATGTCTTAGTAAACAAAGATGTCTTAGGGAACAAAGATGTCTTAGTAAACAAAGATGTCTTAGGGAACAAAGATGTCTTAGTAAACAAAGATGTCTTAGTAAACAAAGATGTCTTAGGGAACAAAGATGTCTTAGGGAACAAAGATGTCTTAGGGAACAAAGGTGTCTTAATAAACAAAGATGTCTTAGGAAACAAAGATGTCTTAGTAAACAAAGATGTCTTAGGGAACAAAGATGTCTTAGGGAACAAAGATGTCTTAGGAAACAAAGATGTCTTAGGGAACAAAGATGTCTTAGGGAACAAAAGATGTCTTAGGGAACAAAGGTGTCTTAATAAACAAAGATGTCTTAGGAAACAAAGGTGTCTTAGTAAACAAAGATGTCTTAGTAAACAAAGATGTCTTAGGGAACAAAGATGTCTTAGGGAACAAAGATGTCTTAGGGAACAAAGATGTCTTAGGAAACAAAGATGTCTTAGGGAACAAAGATGTCTTAGGGAACAAAGATGTCTTAGGGAACAAAGGTGTCTTAGGGAACAAAGATGTCTTAATGTCTTAAACAAAGATGTCTTAGGAAACAAAGATGTCTTGTAAACAAAGATGTCTTAGTAAACAAAGATGTCTTAGTAGGGAACAAAGATGTCTTAGGAAACAAAAGGTGTCTTAGTAAACAAAGATGTGTTTAGTAAACAAAGATGTCTTAGGAAACAAAGGTGTCTTAGTAAACAAACAAAGATGTCTTAGTAAACAAAGATGTCTTAAACAAAGATGTCTTAAACAAAAGATGTCTTAGGGAACAAAGATGTCTTAGGGAACAAAGATCTTAGGGGAACAAAGATGTGTCAAAGATAAACAAAGATGTCTTAGTAAACAAAGAACAAGATGTCTTAGTAAAAAGATGTCTTAGGGAACAAAGTTAATAAACAAAGTCTTAAAGATGGAACAAAGATGTCTTAGGAAACAAAGATGTCAAAGATGTCTTAGTAAACAAAGATGTCTTAGTAAACAAACAAAGATGTCTTAGTAAACAAAGATGTCTTAGGGAACAAAGATGTCTTAGGGAACAAAGATGTCTTAGGGAACAAAGATAAACAAAGATGTCTTAGTAAACAAAGATGTCTTAATAAACAAAGATGTCTTAGGAAACAAAGGTGTCTTAGTAAACAAAGATGTCTTAGGGAACAAAGATGTCTTAGTAAACAAAGGTCTTAACAAAGATGTCTTAGGAAACAAAGGTGTCTTAGTAAACAAAGATGTTTTAGTAAACAAAGATGTCTTAGGGAACAAAGATGTCTTAGGGAACAAAGATGTCTTAGGGAACAAAGATGTCTTAGGGAACAAAGATGTCTTAGTAAACAAAGATGTCTTAGGAAACAAAGATGTCTTAATAAAAGATGTCAAAGATGTCTTAGGGAACAAAGATGTCTTAGTAAGCAAAGATGTCTTAGTAAACAAAGATGTCTTAGGAAACAAAGAACAAAGGTGTAAACAAAGATGTCTTAAAACAAAGATAAACAAAGATGTCTTAGTGTCTTAAACAAAGCAATAAACAAAGATGTCTTAGTAAACAAAGATGTCTTAGGGAAACAAAAGGTGT
>NW_027016052.1:0-10521 GCF_036934945.1 Oncorhynchus masou masou | reverse complement strand
CATGGCAGAGCACTGACATTCCTGTCTTGCAGGAAATCACGCACAGAACAATAAGTATGGCTGGTGACATTGTCATGCTGGAGGGTCATGTCTGCCTGCAGGAAGGGTACCACATGAGGGAGGAGGATGTCTTCCTGTAATGCACAGCGTTGAGATTTCCTGCAATGACAAGCTCAGTCCGATGATGCTGTGACACACCGTCCCAGACCATGATGGACCCTCCACTTCCAAATCAATCCCGCTCCAGAGTACAGGCCTCGGTGTAACGCTCATTCCTTCATCGATAACCATGAATCCGGCCATCACCCCTGGTGAGACAAAACCGCGACTCGTCAGTGAAGAGCACTCAGTTCAGCCTCTCTCAGCCTATTACGGACAGTCTGAGCACTGATGGAGAGATTGACGTTTCTGGTGTAACTCGGGCAGTTGTTGTTGCCATCCTGTACCTGTCCCGCAGGTGTGATGTTCAGATGTACCGATCCTGTGCAGGTGTTGTTACACATGGTCTGCCACTACAAGGACGATCACCTGCCCGTCTTGTCTCCCTGCAGCGCTTGCTTAGGCATCTCACAGTACGGACATTGCAATTTGTTGCACTGGCCTTGGTTTCTCATATGATTGCATCAAATGGTTCACCAACTACTTCTCTGATAGAGTTCAGTGTGCCAAATCGGAGGGCCTGTGTCCAGACCTCTGGCAGTCTCTATGGGGTGACACAAGGTTCAAATCTCGGGCTGACTCTCTTCTCTGTAAACATCAATGATATCGCTCTTGCTGCTGGTGATTCTCTGATCCACCTCTACGCAGACAACACCATTCTGTATACTTCTGGCCCTTCTTGGACACTGTTTTAACTAACCTGCAGACAAGCTTCAATGCCAAACAACTCTCCTTCAATGGCCTCCAACTGCTCTTAAATGCAAGTAATACTAAATGCATGCTCTTCAACCGATCGCTGTCCGCACCTGCCCGCCCGTCAGCATCACTACTCTGGACGGCTCTGACTTAGAAGATGTGGACAACTCACAAATACTTTCTAGGTGTCTGGCTAGACTGTAAACTCTCCTTCCAGACTCAACATTAAGCATCTCCCAAATCCAAAATTAAGTCTAGAATTGGCTTCCTATTTCCGCAACAAAGCATCCTTCAGTCATGCTGCCAAACATACCCTCGTAAAACTGACCATCCTACCGACTCCTCGATCATTTGCGATAAAGTCATTTACAAAATAGCCTCCAACACTCTACTCAACAAGTTGGATGCAGTCTATCACAGTGCCACATCCGTTTTGTCACCAAAGCCCCATATACTACCCACCACTGCAAACTGTATGCTCTTGTTGGCTGGCCCTCCCTTCATACTCATCGCGAAAGCCACTGGCTCCAGGTCATTTACAAGTCTCTGCTAGGGAAAGCCCTGCCTTATCCCAGCTCACTGGTCACCATAGCAGCACCCACCAGTAGCACGCACTCCAGCAGGTATATCTCACTGGTCACCCCCAAAGCCAATTCCTCCTTGGCCGCTCTCCTTCCAGTTCTCTGCTGCCAATGACTGGAACAAACTGCAAAAATCACTGAAGCTGAGACACATATCTCCCTCACTAGCTTTAAGCACCAGCCGTCAGAGCAGATCACCGATCACTGCACCTGTACAAAGCCCATCTGTAAACAGCCCATCCAACTACCTCATCCACATACTGTATTTATTTATCTTGCTCCTTTGCACCCCAGTATCTCTACTTGCACATTCATCTTCTACCATTCCAGTGTTTAACTGTTATATTGTAATTACTGCAAGTACTACGGCCTCATTTATTGCCTTACCTCCCTGATCTTACCTCATTTGCACACACTGTATATATACTTTTTTACTCTATTATTGACTGTATGTTTGTTTATTCCATGTGTAACTCTGTGTTGTTGTATGTGTCAAACTGCTTTTGTTTTTACCTTGGCCAGGTCGCAGCTGTAAATGAGGAACTTGTTCTCAACTAGCCTACCTGGTAAAATAAAGGTGGGAAAAAATCTGCAGTCTTCATGCTTCCAGGCATGTCAAAAGGCAGGTTCACGCAGATGAGCAGGGCCATGGGTGTCTTTATTTTGGTGTTTTTCAGGAGTCAGTAGGAAAGGTATTTTTAGTGTCCTAAGTTTTCATAACTGCAGACCTTAATTGCCAAGTCTGTAAGCTGTTAGTGTCTTAACGACCATTCCACAGGCATGTTCATTAATTGTTTATGGTTCCTTGAACAAGCATGGGAAACAGTGTTTAAACCCTTTACAATGAAGATCTGTGTAGTTATTTGGATTTTTACAAATTATCTTTGAAAGTCAAAGTCCTGGAAAAAGTGATCAGCTTTCTTTTTTGCTGAGTTTAGCTAGGACTTTGGGCTAGCAACGCTAGCTAGCTAACTTTAGTTACCAGTAGCTAACGATGTTATAACGTTTGCATTGACAAAAGCTTAACGTTTGTAGTTCAATTCAGTGACACTGGAGTCAATAATAAGATAACCATGGCAATTGTAGCTGTCAGTTGTAACAATGAGCAGCTGTAGCTTTCGACGAGCTAGCTTGTTTACTAAACCAACCGTGAAATGAGTTCTGAGCCTTGTCAGTGCGCTCTTGGCTTTGATCCGATCCAGGTAGTCAGGTTCACTTTTCAGGGCTCTTGTAGGACTATCTGATAGTCCTCTATCTTACCTGTAGATAAAAGCCTTAGTTATGTTTATTATTCATTTAATGTATTTTAATTGTATTAGCTAGATATTTGATTGGATCATTTGAAGTGGTGGCAGAATGCATGATGGCGTCACAATTTTTGTCTCAATAGCTGGGCCAGTTTTGTCACACCTGTTTCTCGTAAAATTGGAACCATTTCCTGTTTGACCGCAAGATTGTAAGGGTATTATGACCTATACTGTGGTACTCTATTCTCAACTCAACAATCATCTATTTGGTAGCCTATGTGAAGCGCCCACTGCCTTCCGACAAGCTATGCGATTTAAAACAATCCACAGCTTTTTTATGATCCTTTTTAATGATCCTCTGATCCTCCAAATCATGCTTTTTGGTTAAGTAGCCTATTTTAAATGTATATTTCTGTATAGACAGGAGTAGGCTAATTGTGGGCTGTATATTCTTTGCAATTTAATTATATTTACTAGCCTTCTGACATGACGCCCATGGGACTCTTTGTTATTAGGCTATTTATAAAGCATGTAAAGCAACAAAAACATGCATTGTATTAAAAGTCCACACGTCAAACGAAGGCTAGCTCTTCTACAACATAAATAGGTAGGAGCAAATATTAACAGATCTATAGGTCTATAATAAAAACCAAAAATACTTAAATATATTATAAAACATATAAAAAAGTTATTTTATAGCAAATGGAGTCGGCTGGTAAAATGTAAACTATGCATCATCTATCTCATGAACGGACATGGGTGTAACACTCTTCCCCCGCAATGCTCAACATTCACTCTGGTACAGTGCCTCGTGGCACAAATACATATGTATCTACGTGCCAGCTTTGATAATGGATAGCGAAGTCTCCAGGTCAGGGGATTACCAGGCTGTTCCTGCAGGTAGCTGGGTTAGTTCAGTGTCTGCACAGACTCTGAGGGGTATACTGTAGGGGCAGTGGTATAGGCCCTTCACTTCTGGAGATCCCCTAATTTCACTTTCTTGGCAGGTGGTGGCTGCATTGTTCGAGTCATCATCTCCCTCAGTCACAGCAGTACCCCTGCCTCTGCCCCCCAGTAACTGTCACCAGAGAGAACATTAGTGAAGTCAGACACAGGTTTCAGGGCTGCGTGGACTGATGACAAGATGTCTTTGTCCTGCCATTTGAAGAGGTGATTATGTTTCCGATCTGAGACCAGGACTCATTCGATGATTTTCTGTTTGGTTATCTTAAGCAATTCTGTGGAATATAACAGTTCATACATCAATTCCTCATCCATATATTATGTAACATAGGATTCCTGGAATATTTTCTATATTATTTAATTATAAATGAGTGATTTAACATATAATAGCTAAAACAAAACAAAAAACAGGCTAATTTCGTTGTGAAAATACAATGGGTCTATGGTAATGTAACGTTGAATGATTCAAAGAAATTAGCCTTTATTTTCTAGGGCATCGGAATAACATTACACACTGAACAAAATATAAAACTTAACAGGAAACTATTTCCAAAGATATTGAGGTTTTTTTTTCAGCTACCAAGAATTGTGTACAGAACCTTTGTGCCATGCATTATGCTGAAACACGAGGTGAAACATGAGAATTGTGTACAGAACCTTTGTGCCATGCATTATGCTGAAACACGAGGTGAAACATGAGAATTGTGTACAGATCCTTTGTGCCATGCATTATGCTGAAACACGAGGTGAAACATGAGAATTGTGTACAGATCCTTTGTGCCATGCATTATGCTGAAACACGAGGTGAAACATGAGAATTGTGTACAGATCCTTTGTGCCATGCATTATGCTGAAACACGAGGTGAAACATGAGAATTGTGTACAGATCCTTCGTGCCATGCATTATGCTGAAACACGAGGTGAAACATGAGAATTGTGTACAGATCCTTTGTGCCATGGCCGTGCATTATGCTGAAACACGAGGTGAAACATGAGAATTGTGTACAGATCCTTCGTGCCGTGCATTATGCTGAAACACGAGGTGAAACATGAGAATTGTGTACAGATCCTTCGTGCCGTGCATTATGCTGAAACACGAGGTGAAACATGAGAATTGTGTACAGATCCTTCGTGGCCGTGCATTATGCTGAAACACGAGGTGAAACATGAGAATTGTGTACAGATCCTTCGTGCCGTGCATTATGCTGAAACACGAGGTGAAACATGAGAATTGTGTACAGATCCTTCGTGCCGTGCATTATGCTGAAACACGAGGTGAAACATGAGAATTGTGTACAGATCCTTCGTGCCGTGCATTATGCTGAAACACGAGGTGAAACATGAGAATTGTGTACAGATCCTTCGTGCCGTGCATTATGCTGAAACACGAGGTGAAACATGAGAATTGTGTACAGATCCTTCTGTGCCGTGCATTATGCTGAAACACGAGGTGAAACATGAGAATTGTGTACAGATCCTTCGCGCCGTGCATTATGCTGAAACACGAGGTGAAACATGAGAATTGTGTACAGATCCTTCGCGCCGTGCATTATGCTGAAACACGAGGTGAAACATGAGAATTGTGTACAGATCCTTCGCGCCGTGCATTATGCTGAAACACGAGGTGAAACATGAGAATTGTGTACAGATCCTTCGTGCCGTGCATTATGCTGAAACACGAGGTGAAACATGAGAATTGTGTACAGATCCTTCGCGCCGTGCATTATGCTGAAACACGAGGTGAAACATGAGAATTGTGTACAGATCCTTCGTGCCGTGCATTATGCTGAAACACGAGGTGAAACATGAGAATTGTGTACAGATCCTTCGTGCCGTGCATTATGCTGAAACACGAGGTGAAACATGAGAATTGTGTACAGATCCTTCGTGCCGTGCATTATGCTGAAACACGAGGTGAAACATGAGAATTGTGTACAGATCCTTCGTGTCGTGCATTATGCTGAAACACGAGGTGAAACATGAGAATTGTGTACAGATCCTTCGTGCCGTGCATTATGCTGGAAACACGAGGTGAAACATGAGAATTGTGTACAGATCCTTCGTGCCGTGCATTATGCTGAAACACGAGGTGAAACATGAGAATTGTGTACAGATCCTTCGTGCCGTGCATTATGCTGAAACACGAGGTGAAACATGAGAATTGTGTACAGATCCTTCGTGCCGTGCATTATGCTGAAACACGAGGTGAAACATGAGAATTGTGTACAGATCCTTCGTGCCGTGCATTATGCTGAAACACGAGGTGAAACATGAGAATTGTGTACAGATCCTTCGTGGCCGTGCATTATGCTGAAACACGAGGTGAAACATGAGAATTGTGTACAGATCCTTCGTGCCGTGCATTATGCTGAAACACGAGGTGAAACATGAGAATTGTGTACAGATCCTTCGTGCCGTGCATTATGCTGAAACACGAGGTGAAACATGAGAATTGTGTACAGATCCTTCGTGCCGTGCATTATGCTGAAACACGAGGTGAAACATGAGAATTGTGTACAGATCCTTGCGTGCCGTGCATTATGCTGAAACACGAGGTGAAACATGAGAATTGTGTACAGATCCTTCGTGGCCGTGCATTATGCTGAAACACGAGGTGAAACATGAGAATTGTGTACAGATCCTTCGTGCCGTGCATTATGCTGAAACACGAGGTGAAACATGAGAATTGTGTACAGATCCTTCGTGCCGTGCATTATGCTGAAACACGAGGTGAAACATGAGAATTGTGTACAGATCCTTCGGTGCCGTGCATTATGCTGAAACACGAGGTGAAACATGAGAATTGTGTACAGATCCTTCGTGCCGTGCATTATGCTGAAACACGAGGTGAAACATGAGAATTGTGTACAGATCCTTCGTGCCGTGCATTATGCTGAAACACGAGGTGAAACATGAGAATTGTGTACAGATCCTTCGTGCGTGCATTATGCTGAAACACGAGGTGAAACATGAGAATTGTGTACAGATCCTTCGTGCCGTGCATTATGCTGAAACACGAGGTGAAACATGAGAATTGTGTACAGATCCTTCGTGCCGTGCATTATGCTGAAACACGAGGTGAAACATGAGAATTGTGTACAGATCCTTCGTGCCGTGCATTATGCTGAAACACGAGGTGAAACATGAGAATTGTGTACAGATCCTTCGTGCCGTGCATTATGCTGAAACACGAGGTGAAACATGAGAATTGTGTACAGATCCTTCGTGCCGTGCATTATGCTGAAACACGAGGTGAAACATGAGAATTGTGTACAGATCCTTCGTGCCGTGCATTATGCTGAAACACGAGGTGAAACATGAGAATTGTGTACAGATCCTTCGTGCCGTGCATTATGCTGAAACACGAGGTGAAACATGAGAATTGTGTACAGATCCTTCGTGCCGTGCATTATGCTGAAACACGAGGTGAAACATGAGAATTGTGTACAGATCCTTCGTGCCGTGCATTATGCTCGAAACACGAGGTGGAAACATGAGAATTGTGTACAGATCCTTACGTGCCGTGCATTATGCTGAAACACGAGGTGAAACATGAGAATTGTGTACAGATCCTTCGTGCCGTGCATTATGCTGAAACACGAGGTGAAACATGAGAATTGTGTACAGATCCTTCGTGCCGTGCATTATGCTGAAACACGAGGTGAAACATGAGTGTGTACAGATCCTTCGGTGCCGCATTATGCTGAAACACGAGGTGAAACATGAGAATTGTGTACAGATCCTTCGTGCCGTGCATTATGCTGAAACACGAGGTGAAACATGAGAATTGTGTACAGATCCTTCGTGCCGTGCATTATGCTGAAACACGAGGTGAAACATGAGAATTGTGTACAGATCCTTCGTGCCGTGCATTATGCTGAAACACGAGGTGAAACATGAGAATTGTGTACAGATCCTTCGTGCCGTGCATTATGCTGAAACACGAGGTGAAACATGAGAATTGTGTACAGATCCTTCGTGCCGTGCATTATGCTGAAACACGAGGTGAAACATGAGAATTGTGTACAGATCCTTCGTGCCGTGCATTATGCTGAAACACGAGGTGAAACATGAGAATTGTGTACAGATCCTTCGTGCCGTGCATTATGCTGAAACACGAGGTGAAACATGAGAATTGTGTACAGATCCTTCGTAGCCGTGCATTATGCTGAAACACGAGGTGAAACATGAGAATTGTGTACAGATCCTTCGTGCCGTGCATTATGCTGAAACACGAGGTGAAACATGAGAATTGTGTACAGATCCTTCGTGCCGTGCATTATGCTGAAACACGAGGTGAAACATGAGAATGTGTACAGATCCTTCGTGCCGTGCATTATGCTGAAACACGAGGTGAAACATGAGAATTGTGTACAGATCCTTCGTGCCGTGCATTATGCTGAAACACGAGGTGAAACATGAGTGTGAATCTTCGTCGCATTGTACATGATGACATGTGCAGATTCGTGCCGTGCATTATGCTGAAACACGAGGTGAAACATGAGAATTGTGTACAGATCCTTCGTGCCGTGCATTATGCTGAAACACGAGGTGAAACATGAGAATTGTGTACAGATCCTTCGTGCCGTGCATTATGCTGAAACACGAGGTGAAACATGAGAATTGTGTACAGATCCTTCGTGCCGTGCATTATGCTGAAACACGAGGTGAAACATGAGAATTGTGTACAGATCCTTCGTGCCGTGCATTATGCTGAAACACGAGGTGAAACATGAGAATTGTGTAGTGGCACATGATCATGCGTGCACCTGGTGCATTATGCCAAGCTACGAGGTTGTGTCACAGTGTGTTACAGATCGTGGTGCAGATCCTGTCGTGCGCTGAACATTATGCTGAAACACGAGGTGAAACATGAGAATTGTGTACAGATCCTTCGTGCCGTGCATTATGCTGAAACACGAGGTGAAACATGAGAATTGTGTACAGATCCTTCGTGCCGTGCATTATGCTGAAACACGAGGTGAAACATGAGAATTGTGTACAGATCCTTGCGTGCTGCATTATGCTGAAACACGAGGTGAAACATGAGAATTGTGTACAGATCCTTCGTGCCGTGCATTATGCTGAAACACGAGGTGAAACATGAGAATTGTGTACAGATCCTTCGTGCCGTGCATTATGCTGAAACACGAGGTGAAACATGAGAATTGTGTACAGATCCTTCGTGCCGTGCATTATGCTGAAACACGAGGTGAAACATGAGAATTGTGTACAGATCCTTCGTGGCCGTGCATTATGCTGAAACACGGGTGAAACATGAGAATTGTGTACAGATCCTTCGTGCCGTGCATTATGCTGAAACACGAGGTGAAACATGAGAATTGTGTACAGATCCTTCGTGCCGTGCATTATGCTGAAACACGAGGTGAAACATGAGAATTGTGTACAGATCCTTGCGTGCCGTGCATTATGCTGAAACACGAGGTGAAACATGAGAATTGTGTACAGATCCTTCGTGCCGTGCATTATGCTGAAACACGAGGTGAAACATGAGAATTGTGTACAGATCCTTCGTGCCGTGCATTATGCTGAAACACGAGGTGAAACATGAGAATTGTGTACAGATCCTTCGTGCCGTGCATTATGCTGAAACACGAGGTGAAACATGAGAATTGTGTACAGATCCTTCGTGCCGTGCATTATGCTGGAAACACGAGAGTGAAACATGAGAATTGTGTACAGATCCTTCGTGCCGTGCATTATGCTGAAACACGAGGTGAAACATGAGAATTGTGTACAGATCCTATCGTGCCGTGCATTATGCTGAAACACGAGGTGAAACATGAGAATTGTGTACAGATCGCTCAGTGCCGTGCATTATGCTGGAAACACGGGTGAAACATGAGTGTGCAGATCCTTGTGCATATCAGGTGCCTATCGTAGATCCTTCGTGCCATGCATTATGCTGAAACACGAGGTGAAACATGAGAATTTGTACAGATCCTTCGTGCCGTGCATTATGCTGAGACTACGAGGTGAAACATGAGAATTGTGTACAGATCCTTCAGTGCCGTGCATTATGCTGGAACACGAGGTGAAACATGAAATGTGTGTGCAGATCCTTCGTGCCATGCATTGTGCTGGCTGCGAGGTGAAACATAGATGTGTCACGGATCCTCTGTGTTGTCCATTATGCTGAAACACGAGGTGAAACATGAGAATTAGTGCACAGATCCTTACGTGCCGTGCATTATGCTGAAACACGAGGTGAAACATGAGAATTGTGTACAGATCCTTAGTGCCGTGCATTATGCTGAAACACGAGGTGAAACATGAGAATTGTGTACAGATCCTTCGTGCCGTGCATTATGCTGAAACACGGGGAGACATGAGTGTGTACAGATCTCGTGCCATGCATTATGTGAAACACGAGTGAAACATGAGAATTTGTACAGATCCTTCGTGCCATGCATTATGCTGAAACACGAGGTGAAACATGAGAATTGTGTACAGATCCTTCGTGCCATGCATTATGCTGAGAACACGAGGTGAAACATGAGAATTGTGTACAGATCCTTCGTGCCATGCATTATGCTGAAACACGAGGTGAAACATGAGAATTGTGTACAGATCCTTCGTGCCATGCATTATGCTGAAACACCGAGGTGAAACATGAGAATTGTGTACAGATCCTTCGTGCCATGCATTATGCTGAAACACGAGGTGAAACATGAGAATTGTGTACAGATCCTTCAGTGCCATGCATTATGCTGAAACACGAGGTGAAACATGAGAATTGTGTACAGATCTCCCTTCGTGCCATGCATTATGCTGGAAACACGAGGTGAAACATGAGAATTGTGTACAGATCCTTCTCGTGCCATGCATTATGCTGAAACACGAGGTGAAACATG
>NW_027016051.1:7500-10521 GCF_036934945.1 Oncorhynchus masou masou | reverse complement strand
TAGCTGCTGCCTTGGCAGGAACCCCAATAGGGATCCACAATAAACCCCAGGAAGATTAGCTGCTGCCTTAGCAGGAACTAATGGGGATCCATAATAAACCTTAGGAAGAGTAGCTGCTGCCTTGGCAGGAACTAATGAGGATCCATAATAAACCCCAGGAAGAGGAGCCGCTGCCTTGACAGGAACTAATGGGGATCCATAAAAAAACCCCAGGAAGAGTAGACTGCTGCCTTGGCAGAGACAAGCAGGATCCTGCATCGCCCCCAGAAGAGTAGCTGCTGCCTTGGCAGGAACTGTAGGGACCCATCTATTGGGAAGAGTAGCTGCTGCCTTGACAGGAACTAATGGGGATCCATAATAAACCCCAGGAAGAGTAGCTGCTGCCTTGGCAGGAACTAATGGGGATCCGCAATAAACCCCAGGAAGAGTAGCTGCTGCCTTGGCAGGAACTAATGGGGATCCATAATAAACCCCAGGAAGAGTAGCTGCTGCCATGGCAGGAACTAATGGGGATCCATAAAAAACCCCAGGAAGAGTAGCTGCTGCCTTGGCAGGAACTAATGGGGATCCATAATAAACCCCAGGAAGAGTAGCTGCTGCCTTGGCAGGAACTAATGGGGATCCATAATAAACCCCAGGAAGAGTAGCTGCTGCCTTGGCAGGAACTAATGGGGATCCATAATAAACCCCAGGAAGAGTAGCTGCTGCCTTGGCAGGAACTAATGGGGATCCATAATAAACCCCAGGAAGAGTAGCTGCTGCCTTGGCAGGAACTAATGGGGATCCATAATAAACCCCAGGAAGAGTAGCTGCTGCCTTGGCAGGAACTAATGGGGATCCATAATAAACCCCAGGAAGAGTAGCTGCTGCCTTGGCAGGAACTAATGGGGATCCATAATCAAACCCCAGGAAGAGTAGCTGCTGCCTTGGCAGGAACTAATGGGGATCCATAATAAACCCCAGGAAGAGTAGCTGCTGCCTTGGCAGGAACTAATGGGGATCCATAATAAACCCCAGGAAGAGTAGCTGCTGCCTTGGCAGGAACTAATGGGGATCCATAATAAACCCCAGGAAGAGTAGCTGCTGCCTTGGCAGGAACTAATGGGGATCCATAATAAACCCCAGGAAGAGTAGCTGCTGCCTTGGCAGGAACTAATGGGGATCAATAATAAACCCCAGGAAGAGTAGCTGCTGCCCTGGCAGGAACTAATGGGGATCCATAATAAACCCCAGGAAGAGTAGCTGCCTTAGCAGGAACTAATGGGGATCCATAATACATACAAATACAAAACCTTATGATCACTCTGACAGAGCTCCAGAGTTCCTCTGTGGAGATGGGAGAACCTTCCAGAAGGAGAACCATCTCTGCAGCACTCCACCAATCAGGCCTTTATGGTAGAGTGGCCAGACAGAAGCCAGACCTCAATAAAAGGCACGACAGCCCGCTTGGAGTTAAAGGCATAAAGGCACCTAAATTAGATTCTCTGTTCTGATGAAACCAAGATTGAACTCGTTGGCCTGAATGCCAAGTGACATGTCTGGAGGAAACCTGGCACCATCCCTACGGTGAAGCATGGTGGTGGTGGCAGCATCGTGCTGTGGGGATGTTTTTCAGCGGCAGGGACTGGGAGACGACTCAGGATCGAGGCAAAGATGAACGGAGCAAAGTTCAGAGAGATCTTTGATGAAAACCTGCTCCAGAGCGTCAGCACCTCAGACTGGGAGTTCACCTTCCAACAGGACAATCGACCCAAAGCACACAGCCAAGACAACGCAGGAGTGGCTTCGAGACAGAGTCTCTGAATGTCCCTGTGTGGCCAAACCCGGACTTGAACCCAAAGATACTTCAACAAAGTACTATTAAAAGGGTCTGAATAGTTATGCAAATGTTATATTTAAGTTTATTTTTGTATTTTGAATAAATTAGCAAACATTTCTAAAAACCTGTTTTAGCTTTGTCATTATGGGGTATTGTGATGTCATTATGGGGTATTGAGATGTCATTATGGGGTATTGTGATGTCATTATGGGGTAGTGAGATGTCATTATGGGGTATTGTGATGTCATTATGGGTTATTGTGATGTCATTATGGGTTGTTGTGTGAGGGGTGGGGGCAATTTAAATTCCCTTTAGGCTGTAATGTAACAAAATGTGTAAAAAGTGAAGGGTCTGAATACTTTCCGGATTAACTCTATATTGAATATTTGAATGCGTGTTGACTGTACAGCTGTCGTCTTATAATCAACGTGCGTCTGTTAAATATAGCAAAGACTTCTTCAGCGTTTTCAATGTTAGTTAAAAATGAACATTTTGATACTATTTTCATGATAAAATGACTGCTTGACACCACACACACACAAGGAGACAGGCAAGCAGGAATGAAATGAGGGAGGAAGAGTTTTGATTGTATTGTTGTTCAGGGCGCTGCTGGTGAGCCGCGAACCGTCGGTCGTTGGAGTGACAGCGACATGATCTGGTCAGAGCCGGTAAGAACGTAAACAGTCCGCTGCTACCTAACGAAACATACAACAAGTCAAAACAACAGCTGAAGTAGCCCAGACGACCGCATAGCCTGCTGTATAAGACGGCTAAATGTAGGCTATATTTAAATAAATTAAATAAAAAGCAACGTAGCGTGTTTCTCTCACAGAAGAAATTTCGCATCTCTCTTTCCAGATGATGCTGATGCAAGAGCATCTCCTATATCTTTGGTGGGTAAGTCGGACCCATTTCACTGCGACACCTGCTTTATTCTGTCCACCATTAACAACGGACGGACCTGTCAGAAAAGAACGAATGAGCAAAGACAGGTCTGGACCAGAACATCCGTCTATCGCTCACCATGAAACAGGTAGGCTAGGTTGCATGTTTGAATTAAATCATTTATCTGGCTAGCTAGTGATCTAACGGTTGTGTGTGCGCGCCGGTTCAGGGTGGTCTCGTGGACGACACGGAGGATGTGGAGTTAGTTTCAGTACAAGGGAGAGGCAGAAGAGAGCGCTCAGGGGAGCAAAGATCCG
>NW_027016051.1:0-5000 GCF_036934945.1 Oncorhynchus masou masou | reverse complement strand
GTGTCTGATGTCTGGTGTCTGATGTCTGGTGTCTGATGTCTGTTGTCTGATGTCTAGGTGTCTGATGTCTGGTGTCTGTTGTCTGATGTCTGGTGTCTGATGTCTGGTGTCTGATGTCTGTTGTCTGATGTCTAGGTGTCTGATGTCTGGTGTCTGGTGTCTGATGTCTAGGTGTCTGATGTCTGATGTCTGATGTCTGTTGTCTGATGTCTGTTGTCTGGTGTCTGATGTCTGGTGTCTGATGTCTGATGTCTGTTGTCTGATGTCTAGGTGTCTGATGTCTGGTGTCTGGTGTCTGATGTCTAGGTGTCTGATGTCTAGGTGTCTGTTGTCTGGTGTCTAGGTGTCTGATGTCTGGTGTCTGGTGTCGAGTGTCTGATGTCTGTTGTCTGATGTCTGATGTCTGGTGTCTGATAACTGGTGTCTGATGTCTGTTGTCTGATGTCTGATGTCTGTTGTCTGATGTCTGGTGTCTGGTGTCTGGTGTCTGATAACTGGTGTCTGATGTCTGGTGTCTGGTGTCTGGTGTCTGGTGTCTGATAACTGGTGTCTGGTGTCTGATGTCTGTTGTCTGATAACTGGTGTCTGATGTCTGATGTCTGGTGTCTGATGTCTGATGTCTAGGTGTCTGATAACTGGTGTCTGATGTCTGATGTCTGGTGTCTGATGTCTGTTGTCTGATGTCTGGTGTCTGATAACTGGTGTCTGATGTCTGATGTCTGATGTCTGATGTCTGATGTCTGTTGTCTGATGTCTGGTGTCTGTTGTCTGATAACTGGTGTCTGATGTCTGGTGTCTGATGTCTGATGTCTGGTGTCTGATGTCTGTTGTCTGATGTCTGGTGTCTGATGTCTGTTGTCTGATGTCTGGTGTCTGTTGTCTGATAACTGGTGTCTGATGTCTGTTGTCTGATGTCTGGTGTCTGGTGTCTGATGTCTGTTGTCTGATGTCTGGTGTCTGTTGTCTGATAACTGGTGTCTGATGTCTGTTGTCTGATGTCTGGTGTCTGGTGTCTGATAACTGGTGTCTGATGTCTGGTGTCTGGTGTCTGATGTCTGGTGTCTGGTGTCTGGTGTCTGGTGTCTGGTGTCTGATGTCTGGTGTCTGGTGTCTGATAACTGGTGTCTGATGTCTGGTGTCTGATGTCTGATGTCTGGTGTCTGATGTCTGTTGTCTGATGTCTGGTGTCTGATGTCTGTTGTCTGATGTCTGATGTCTGGTGTCTGTTGTCTGATAACTGGTGTCTGATGTCTGTTGTCTGATGTCTGGTGTCTGGTGTCTGATAACTGGTGTCTGATGTCTGGTGTCTGATGTCTGATGTCTGGTGTCTGGTGTCTGATGTCTGGTGTCTGATGTCTGATGTCTAGGTGTCTGATGTCTGGGTGTCTGATGTCTAGGTGTCTGGTGTCTGGTGTCTGATGTCTGTTGTCTGATGTCTGGTGTCTGGTGTCTGTTGTCTGATGTCTAGGTGTCTGATGTCTGGTGTCTGATGTCTGGTGTCTGGTGTCTGATAACTGGTGTCTGATGTCTGGTGTCTGGTGTCTGATGTCTGGTGTCTGGTGTCTGGTGTCTGGTGTCTGATGTCTGATGTCTGGTGTCTGGTGTCTGGTGTCTGATGTCTGGTGTCTGATGTCTGATGTCTAGGTGTCTGATGTCTGGGTGTCTGATGTCTAGGTGTCTGGTGTCTGGTGTCTGATGTCTGTTGTCTGATGTCTGGTGTCTGTGTGTGTAGTCCTCTGATGTCTGTGTGTGTAGTCCTCTGGTGTCTGTGTGTGTAGTCCTCTGATGTCTATGTGTTGTGTAGTCCTCTGATGTCTGTGTGTGTAGTCCTCTGATGTCTGTGTGTGTGGTCCTCTGATGTCTGTGTGTGTAGTCTCTGGTGTCTGTGTGTGTAGTCCTCTGGTGTCTGTGTGTTGTGTAGTCCTCTGATGTCTATGTGTTGTGTAGTCCTCTGATGTCTGTGTGTGTAGTCCTCTGATGTCTGTGTGTGTAGTCCTCTGATGTCTGTGTTGTGTAGTCCTCTGGTGTCTGTGTGTGTAGTCCTCTGATGTCTGTGTTGTGTAGTCCTCTGGTGTCTGTGTGTGTAGTCCTCTGGTGTCTGTGTGTTGTGTGGTCCTCTGATGTCTGTGTAGTCCTCTGGTGTCTGTGTGTGTAGTCCTCTGATGTCTGTGTTGTGTAGTCCTCTGGTGTCTGTGTGTGTAGTCCTCTGATGTCTGTGTTGTGTAGTCCAATGGTGTCTGTGTGTGTAGTCCTCTGATGTCAATGTGTTGTGTAGTCCTCTGATGTCTGGTGTCTGTGTGTTGTGTAGTCCTCTGATGTCTGTGTGTTGTGTAGTCCTCTGATGTCTATGTGTTGTGTAGTCCTCTGATGTCTGTGTATTTGTGTAGTCCTCTGATGTCTGTGTGTGTTGTGTAGTCCTCTGATGTCTATGTGTTGTGTAGTCCTCTGATGTCTGTGTGTGTAGTCCTCTGATGTCTGTGTGTGTAGTCCTCTGATGTCTGTGTGTTGTGTAGTCATCTGATGTCTGTGTGTTGTGTAGTCCTCTGATGTCTGTGTGTGTAGTCCTCTGGTGTCTGTGTGTGTAGTCCTCTGATGTCTATGTGTTGTGTAGTCCTCTGATGTCTGGTGTCTGTGTGTTGTGTAGTCCTCTGATGTCTATGTGTTGTGTAGTCCTCTGATGTCTGTGTTGTGTGTCCTCTGATGTCTGTGTTGTGTAGTCCTCTGATGTCTGTGTGTGTAGTCCTCTGGTGTCTGTGTGTGTAGTCCTCTGGTGTCTATGTGTTGTGTAGTCCTCTGATGTCTGTGTGTGTAGTCCTCTGATATCTGTGTGTGTAGTCCTCTGATGTCTGTGTTGTGTAGTCCTCTGGTGTCTGTGTGTTGTGTAGTCCTCTGATGTCTGTGTGTGTAGTCCTCTGATGTCTGTGTGTAGTCCTCTGGTGTCTGTGTGTTGTGTAGTCCTCTGATGTCTGTGTGTGTAGTCCTCTGGTGTCTGTGTGTTGTGTAGTCCTCTGATGTCTATGTGTTGTGTAGTCCTCTGATGTCTGTGTGTTGTGTAGTCCTCTGGTGTCTGTGTGTTGTGTAGTCCTCTGATGTCTGTGTGTAGTCCTCTGGTGTCTGTGTGTTGTGTAGTCCTCTGATGTCTATGTGTTGTGTAGTCCTCTGATGTCTGTGTGTGTAGTCCTCTGATGTCTGTGTGTTGTGTAGTCCTCTGATGTCTGTGTGTTGTGTAGTCCTCTGATGTCTGTGTGTGTAGTCCTCTGATGTCTGTGTGTGTAGTCCTCTGATGTCTGTGTGTTGTGTGCCAGTCCTCTGATGTCTGTGTGTTGTGTGGTCCTCTGATGTCTGTGTGTGTAGTCCTCTGATGTCTGTGTGTGTAGTCATCTGATGTCTGTGTGTTATTGTGATCCTCTGATGTCTGTGTGTTGTGTAGTCCTCTGATGTCTGTGTAGTCCTCTGATGTCTGTGTGTGTAGTCCTCTGATGTCTGTGTGTTGTGTAGTCCTCTGATGTCTGTGTGTTGTGCTTAGTCCTCTGATGTCTGTGTGTTGTGTGATCCTCTGATGTCTCTGTGTGGTCATACGGTGTCTGTGTGTGTAGTCCTCTGATGTCTGTGTTGTGTGACCTCTGATGTCTGTGTGTAGTCCTCTGATGTCTGTGTGTGTAGTCCTCTGATGTCTATGTGTTGTATGGTCCTCTGGTGTCTATGTGTTGTGTAGTCCTCTGATGTCTGTGTGTTGTGTAGTCCTCTGATGTCTATGTGTTGTGTAGTCCTCTGATGTCTGTGTTGTGTAGTCCTCTGGTGTCTGTGTGTGTAGTCCTCTGATGTCTGTGTGTGTAGTCCTCTGATGTCTGTGTGTGTAGTCCTCTGATGTCTATGTGTTGTGTGTGTGTGAGTCCTCTGATGTCTGTGTGTGTAGTCCTCTGATGTCTATGTGTTGTGTAGTCCTCTGGTGTCTGTGTGTTGTGTAGTCCTCTGATGTCTGTGTGTGTAGTCCTCTGATGTCTGTGTGTTGTGTAGTCCTCTGATGTCTGTGTGTTGTGTAGTCCTCTGATGTCTGTGTGTGTAGTCCTCTGATGTCTGTGTGTGTAGTCCTCTGATGTCTGTGTGTTGTGTAGTCCTCTGATGTCTGTGTGTTGTGTAGTCCTCTGATGTCTGTGTGTTGTGTAGTCCTCTGATGTCTGTGTGTGTAGTCCTCTGATGTCTGTGTGTGTAGTCCTCTGATGTCTATGTGTTGTGTAGTCCTCTGATGTCTGTGTTGTGTAGTCCTCTGATGTCTGTGTGTGTAGTCCTCTGATGTCTGTGTGTGTAGTCCTCTGGTGTCTATGTGTTGTGTAGTCCTCTGATGTCTTGTGTTGTGTAGTCCTCTGATGTCTGTGTGTGTAGTCCTCTGATGTCTGTGTGTGTAGTCCTCTGATGTCTGTGTGTGTAGTCCTCTGATGTCTGTGTGTGTAGTCCTCTGATGTCTGTGTGTGTAGTCCTCTGATGTCTATGTGTGTTAGTCCTCTGATGTCTGTGTGTGTAGTCCTCTGATGTCTGTGTGTGTAGTCCTCTGATGTCTGTGTGTGTAGTCCTCTGATGTCTGTGTGTGTAGTCCTCTGATGTCTATGTGTTGTGTAGTCCTCTGATGTCTGTGTGTGTAGTCCTCTGATGTCTGTGTGTGTGTAGTCCTCTGATGTCTGTGTGTGTAGTCCTCTGATGTCTGTGTGTGTAGTCCTCTGATGTCTGTGTGTGTAGTCATCTGATGTCTGTGTGTGTAGTCCTCTCCCCAGGCCGGTGGTACGGAGGTGGAGGCCAGGATCTTCTGGTCGGGTCTGATCATCTGTCCTCTCATCTGGACCGGCTTCTTCTTCACCACCCTGTTCTGTCTGAACGCAGACTGGCTGGTAACACACACACACGCACACACACACGCACGCACGCACACACACACACACACGCACGCACGCACGCACGCACACTCACACGCGGGCGCACGCACGCACGCACGCATGCACGCACGC
>NW_027016050.1:0-10522 GCF_036934945.1 Oncorhynchus masou masou | reverse complement strand
AGCTTACGGACAATGTCAAATTTTTATTTATTTTTATTTTTATTTAACCTTTATTTAACCAGGTAGGCTAGTTGAGAACAAGTTCTCATTTACAACTGCGACCTGGCCAAGATAAAGCATAGCAGTGTGAACAGACAACACAGAGTTACACATGGAGTAAACAATTAACAAGTCAATAACACAGTAGACAAAAAAAGGGAGTCTATATACAATGTGTGCAAAAGGCATGAGGAGGTTGGCGAATAATTACAATATTGCAGATTAACACTGGAGTGATAAATGATCAGATGATCATGTACAGGTAGAGATATTGGTGTGCAAAGAGCAGAAAAGTAAATAAATAAAAACTGTGGGGATGAGGTAGGTGGAAATGGGTGGGCTATTTACCAATAGATTATGTACAGCTGCAGCAATCGGTTAGCTGCTCAGATAGCAGATGTTTGAAGTTGGTGAGGGAGATAAAGGTCTCCAACTTCAGCGATTTTTGCAATTCGTTCCAGTCACAGGCAGCAGAGTACTGGAACGAAAGGCGGCCGAATGAGGTGTTGGCTTTAGGGATGATCAGTGAGATACACCTGCTGGAGCGCGTGCTACGGATGGGTGTTGCCATCGTGACCAGTGAATTGAGATAAGGCGGAGCTTTACCTAGCATGGCCTTGTAGATGACCTGGAGCCAGTGGGTCTTGCGACAAATATGTAGCGAGGGCCAGCCGACTAGAGCATACAAGTCGCAGTGGTGGGTAGTATAAGGTGCTTTAGTGACAAAACAGATGGCACTGTGATAAACTGCATCCAGTTTGCTGAGAAGAGTGTTGGAAGCAATTTTGTAGATGACATCGCCGAAGTCGAGGATCGGTAGGATAGTCAGTTTTACTAGGGTAAGCTTGGCAGCGTGAGTGAAGGAGGCTTTGTTACGGAATAGAAAGCTGACTCATGATTTGATTTTCGATTGGAGATGTTTGATATGGGTCTGGAAGGAGAGTTTGCAGTCTAGCCAGACACCTAGGTACTTATAGGTGTCCACATATTCAAGGTCGGAACCATCAGCGTCGTGGGTTCGATTCCCGCTGGGGCCACCCATATGTAAAAGTAGTGGCCCCAGCCGACTTGTAAGTCGCTTTGGACAAAAGCGATCGGTTGAAAAGCATGCATTTGGTTTTACTAGCGTTTAAGAGCAGTTGGAGGCCACGGAAGGAGTGTTGTATGGCATTGAAGCTCGTTTGGAGGTTAGATAGCACAGTGTCCAATGACGAAAGTATATAGAATGGTGTCGTCTGCGTAGAGATGGATCAGGGAATCGCCCGCAGCAAGAGCAACATCATTGATATATACAGAGAAAAGAGTCGGCCCGAGAATTGAACCCTGTGGCACCCCCATAGAGACTGCCAGAGGACCGGACAGCATGCCCTCCGATTTGACACACTGAACTCTGTCTGCAAAGTAATTGGTGAACCAGGCAAGGCAGTCATCCGAAAAACCGAGGCTACTGAGTCTGCCGATAAGAATATGGTGATTGACAGAGTCGAAAGCCTTGGCAAGGTCGATGAAGACGGCTGCACAGTACTGTCTTTTATCGATGGCGGTTATGATGTCGTTTAGTACCTTGAGTGTAGCTGAGGTGTGATATATGTGATATAGCGAAGCACCTGAGTGAGTTGGGTGCTCAATTTTACGCTGGTACTTTCCCGAAACGGATGACACAAACAACTGGATTTGTTATCCCTTTCATGCCCTGCCTCCAGTCCACTTACCAATATCTGAACAAGAGAGCCTCATCGAAATTGCAACAAGCGGTTCTGTGAAAATGTTATTTAATCAGAAGCCACTGCCAGATTTCTGGATTGGGCTGCGGTCAGAGTATCCTGCCTCTGCAAATCGCTCTGTTAAGACAATGAGTCCCTTTTGTAACTATGTACCTATGTGAGAGTGGATTCTCGGCCCTCACTAGCATGAAAATTAAATACAGGCACAGACTGAGTGTGGAAAATGATTTAACACTGAGACTCTCTCCAATACAACCCAACATTGCAGAGTTATGTGCATCCTTTCAAGCACACCCTTCTCATTAACCCCTTGGCGAGTTATTCACAATTTTCGATGACCAAATAAGATTTTATATGTAAGATGGTTAAATAAAGAGCAAAATTATTAATTATTATATTATTATTTGTGCCCTGGTCCTATAAGAGCTCTTTGTCACTACCCACAAGCCGGGTTGTGACAAAAACTCACACTCATTCTTATGTGTGTGGCAGGCTTACAATGATGGCAAAAGAACAACATTTGAGAGTGCGCTGACCCTGGTGCTAGAGGGGTACGCAGCTGGAGGTTGAACATTTGAATGGGTATGGGACCATAAAAAGATTGGGAACCACTGCTAGATGGTTGGAACATTTCTGCAGTGACTTGCTTCCATTCAGCCGCTAGTGAGGTCGGGCACTGATGTTGAGCGATTAGGCCTTTGCAGGCCAGTCACATTCTCCCACACTGATCTCGACAAGCCATTTCTGTATGGACCTTCCTTTGAGCAATGGGGCATTGTCATGCTGAAACAGGAAAGGGCCATCCCCAAACTGTTGCCACTCAGTTGGAAGCACAGAATTATCTAGAATGACATTGTATGCTGTAGTGTTAAGATTTCAATTCACTGGAACTAAGGGGTCTGTCACGGGAGCCGATTCTCTCGACTACTCTCCTGACAGACACCACTCCAGGCCTCCCTGGTCAGAGTATGGCTGAGCTATTCACCAGATCATGGTCGCTCCAGGCCGCCCAGGCTGGAACCTATGGTGTATCTACCAGAGCGCCGGTAGCATCACTTCCCCCCGAGGCGGCCCAGCTGCTCACCTGACCGATATCCATCTAGGATGGAGCCCCAGCTTGTAGCACTGCAGATGTCAAATGCAGCCAGGATGGGGCCTCTCCAGACCGCCTGCCAGCACTGTGTTAGTTCCAGCCCCGAGGGTCCCGCTACCTCCAGACCTTCCAGAGTTCCCTGCGTTAGTACTAAGGCCACAGTCCTCTATTGTTCTAATTCCACAGTTCCCTGCACTAGTAGCATCTGTCAGGCCTTAGGTATCCTACACAACTATGCCCCACATTCGCTTTGTCGTCCAGTATGCTGTATCCTGCCCTGCACGGTCAGCAGACCTCTGCCTTATTTGGTACGCAGCGTGGTACGCAACGTTGTAGCCCACCAGGCTTAGAGCCCCCTGCCATTATAGTTCCTAAGTTAGCTGGCCAGTTTGCAGGTCTGAAGTCTCCTGCCCTGTTTTGATTGCAGCCCCCTACCTTCGTAGGTATACAGTTGCCTATCCCAACACGTTTAGAGCCCCATTCCCTGCCAGGATTTAAGTTAGATGACCTGTCTGAAGGTCTGTAGTCTCCTGTCCTTCTCAGATTGCAGCTCACTGCCTTAGTTAGTAGGCAGTTTCCTATCCCACAGTTGAGAGCCTCCTGCCCTACGAGGCCCCAAGTTCGCTGCACTAAGCTCGGTGTCTCAGTCAATCCACAGCTCCCTAGACTGCCAGGTTTAGAACTTCATGCCCTGCTAGGCCACAAATGATCTACAATAGGTTCTCAGTCCTCAGCCCTCATCTGCCCTCAGTCCCTCAGTCCCTAGTCCTCAGTCTCCAGCTGTATTAGGTCTGCTGTCTCCAGCATTAGTCGGCCCTCAGTCCATAGCCCAGGTGGGTCATCAGGCTCCTTCCCCACAGGGCTCAAAGGAATCAGTTTCTCCATTAGGCCCAGAACTCTAATGCTCTCCTAGCCCTCAGTCGTTGCCCATATCAGGCCCAGATTCACTTTTCCAGGCAGGCCCAGAGTAGGTTTCCCTGTCAGGTCCAGAGTCCATTTCGCTGTCAGGTCCAGTGTCAGTTTCCCTGTCAGGTCCAGAATCAGTATACCTGTTAGGTCCAGAGTCAGTTTCCCTGCCAGACACAACAGAGTCAGTTTCCCTGTCAGATCCAGATTAGTTTTGCTTGTCAGGCCCAAAGTTATCAGCACTAGACTTCCAACCTTTAGCTATTCTAGTTTTGCTGTCTCCAGCCCTAGTCCACCCTCAGTCCACTGCTTCGCTAGGCTATAGGTATTCTGCCTCACCAGTTCTGCAGCCTCTGGCCTCAGTTGGTCTAGGCTATAAGTTCTGTACTCAGCTAAGTTTGCAGCCTTCCACCATACATGGCTTGCAGTCCTCAGTGTTAGTAGTAGGTTCCAAGTCCACTGCCCTGTCAGGCCCTGAGTTTCTTGTCCTGCTAGGCCCTCAGCCCCCTGACCTGAGGGACCCACAGTTCCCTGACCTGGGGGGCATGCTCTCTCCAGTCCTGGGGGGCCACCCACCTCCTGCACTGAAAGACCCTCCGGCCCTCTCATCTGGGGAACATTTCTGGTGACAGCATGCCTCCCAGGTCAGGGAACGATCCCTGATGAGGCTCGCCCAGGGGTCCCCACCTGCAACAGCATGGGAGCCATGGTGAAAAAGTCACCACCCTCCGCAGCAGCCAGTGACCTGCCAACCATAGCCGTGGCCAGCCTCCAGCACAATACACAGCGTCCAAGGATGGGCCCCTGAGCAAGTCAGAGGATCCGCCACCACACCCGTGTCATTCCATGGGGCGTTCCAGGACTGTCCCTGCATCTCCGTGCACCTCCTTCACTGGGTGGCACTTTCGCCTCTTACGTGCACGGAAGCCGGCAGTACTGGCCCCCATGGTCCTCTAAAGTGACAGTAGTAATCAGCTGCCATTCTAGTTCGGTCAGACGCACAGTAGGACTGGACTCAATCCGTTCTGGTCCCTTGCTGCTCTGCCCCACTGTACTGCCTGTCCTGCCAGATAGAATTGAGAGCTTAAAAGACTGAGGCCCCCATTGAGGCCTTTAAAGATATGTGAATTTCCATAAGAAATCCAAGGGCAGCTGTAAAAAAAAGGCCCTTCTCTTCAGCCAAGTGTTGTGTGTGCATCCGCAATTAAGATCACAAATCATTAAGAGTATCACAACAGTTCAACTACTATTCCACAAGGTTACTTCTTCCATGTGTGTGTGTGTGCTAATGTGTGGTGATGACCTAGAGATAATGAAGCTCTGGATGTGGACACATCTCCCATGTTCTTGCCGGACAACTTTCTCCTCACTCTGTCTCTCTCTGCTGGTCTTATTAGGTTACCTTCTCTTTCTCTCCTTCTCCAGCTGTTCCTCATCTCCTCTAACTACCTCGTTCACCCTTTCCCCACCTGTTCCCTTTTTTCCCTCTGATTAGGTCTCTATTTCTCTCTCTGTTCCTGCTACTTTCGGTGTCAGATTCTCGTTTGTGTTTCTCATGCCAGAAGCAAGCTATCGTCTCGTTTGCTTCCTCCTAGTCCTATCCTGTCGGAGTCTGCCTGGCAGGTGCATCCTGTACACTTCTAACTGTCTTTTGTTTGCACTGTGTCCAGTTCATCTGATGCTACGTGTGATCAGGTACCACCGTTCCTCTGTGACCCGCACCGACCCAGAGCGACCTGCAGCCTGGCGCCGCTACCCAGCTATTCATCAGAGGGACTTTATGTTTCATTTGTCGCCCTCTCTGCGGGTAGTCTATTGTGCCATTGACAACGTCGGAAGAGGATCTATGCCATTCCTGTTTTCTCATTAAAGAACTCTGTTTCTGTTAAACCGCTTTGGGTCTTCACTCAAGTGCATAACAGAAGAATCTGACCACAAATGGACCCAGCGGCTCCGGACCCTTTTCACTCCGCCGTCGAGATCCAGGGAGCGATGCTAGGCAGACACGAGGAGGAATTGTCTGCTGCTCGACATGCCGTTGAGACCCTGGCCGCCCAAGTCTCCGACCTCACAAGACAGATTCACCAACTCCACCTCGATCCACCGCCCACTTCCAGGGTTTCCGAGTCTCCGGAGCCCAGGATCAATAACCCGCCGTGTTACTCTGGGAGCCCACTGAATGCCGCTCATTCCTCACTCAGTGTGATGTGGTGTTTTCCTCCAGCCCAACACTTACTCCAGGAGCACAGCTCGCATCGCCTACGTCATTTCTCTCCTTACCGGACGGGCGCGTGAGTGGGGCACGGCAATCTGGGAGGCGAGGGCTGAGTGTATTAACCAGTATCAGGACTTTAAGGAGGAGATGATACGGGTTTTTGACCGTTCTGTTTTTGGGGAAGATGCTTCCAGGGTCCTGTCTTCCCTATGTCAAGGGAATCGATCCATAACGGATTATTCTATTGAGTTTCGCACTCTCGCTGCATCTAGTGACTGGAACGAGCCGGCTTTGCTCGCTCGTTTTCTGGAGGGTCTCCTCGCCGAGGTTAAGGATGAGATTCTCTCCCGGGAGGTTCCTTCCAGCATGGACTCCTTAATAGCACTCGCTATTCGCATAGAGCGACGGTTTGATCTTCGTCGCCGAGCTCGTGGAAAGGAGCTCGCGTTCTCCGTTGCCCCCCTCTCCGCATCATTGCCACCTGCTGCATCACTGCCACCCTCCTCCGCCGGCTCGGGTTCTGAGCCTATGCAGCTGGGGGGTATCCGCATCTCGGCCAAAGAGAAGGAACAGAGAATCACCAACCGCCTCTGTCTCTACTGCGGCTCCGCTGGTCATTTTGTCACCTCATGCCCAGTAAAAGCCAGAGCTCATCAGTAAGAGGAGGGCTACTGGTGAGCGCAACTACTCAGGTCTCTCCTTCAAGATCCTGCACTACCTTTCCGGTCCATCTCCGCTGGACCGGTTCATCTGCTTCCTGCAGTGCCTTGATAGACTCTGGGGTGGAGGGCTGTTTTATGGACGAGACCTGGGCTCGGGAACATGACATTCCTCTCAGATAGTTAAGGGATCCCACGGCCTTGTTCGCTTTAGATGGTAGTTCTCTCCCCAAGATTCAGCGTGAAACGCTGCCTTTAACCCTCACTGTCTCTGGTAATCATAGCGAAACCATTTCTTTTTTAATTTTTCGTTCACCTTTTACACCTGTTGTTTTGGGCCATCCCTGGCTAGTTCGCCATAACCCTTCTATTAATTGGTCTAGTAATACTATCCTATCCTGGAATGTCTCTTGTCATGTGACCTGTTTAATGTCTGCTATCCCTCCTGTTTCCTCTGTCTCTTCTTCACAGGAGGAGCCTGGTGATTTGACAGGGGTGCCGGAGGAGTATCACGATCTGCGCACGGTGTTCAGTCGTTCCAAGGCCACTTCTCTTCCTCCACACCGGTCATATGACTGTAGTATTGATCTCCTTCCGGGAACTACTCCCCCCCGGGGTAGACTATACTCTCTGTCGGCTCCCGAACGTAAGGCTCTCGAGGATTATTTGTCTGTATCGCTCGACGCCGGTACCATAGTCTCCTCCTCCTCTCCCGCCAGAGCGGGGGTTTTTTTTGTTCAGAAGAAGGACGGGTCCCTGCGCCCATGCGTGGATTATCGAGGGCTGAATGACATAACAGTTAAGAATCGTTATCCGCTTCCTCTTATGTCTTCAGCCTTCGAGATCCTGCAGGGAGCCAGGTTTTTCACCAAATTGGACCTTCGTAACGCCTACCATCTCGTGCGCATTAGGGAGGGGGACGAGTGGAAGACGGCGTTTAACACTCCGTTAGGGCACTTTGAATACCGGGTTCTTCCTTTCGGCCTCGTTAACGCTCCAGCTGTCTTTCAGGCACTAGTTAACGACGTCCTGAGAGACATGCTGAACATTTTTGTTTTCGCTTACATGGACGATATCCTGATTTTTTCACCGTCTCTCCCGATTCATGTTCAGCACGTTCGACGCGTCCTCCAGCGCCTTTTAGAGAACTGTCTTTATGTGAAGGCTGAGAAGTGCACTTTTCATGCCTCCTCTGTCCCTTTTCTCGGTTCCGTTATTTCCGCTGAGGGCATTAAGATGGATCCCGCTAAGGTCCAGGCTGTCATTGATTGGCCCGTTCCTAAGTCACGCGTCGAGCTGCAGCGCTTTCTTGGCTTCGCGAATTTCTATCGTAGTTTCATCCGTAATTTCGGTCAGTTGGCAGCTCCCCTCACAGCCCTTACTTCTGTTAAGACGTGCTTTAAGTGGTCCGTTTCCGCCCAGGGAGCTTTTGATCTTCTCAAGAATCGTTTTACATCCGCACCTATTCTTGTTACACCTGACATCTCTAGACAGTTCGTTGTTGAGGTTGACGCGTCAGAGGTGGGCGTGGGAGCCATTCTTTCTCAGCGCTCCCTCTCTGACGGCAAGGTCCATCCTTGCGCGTTTTTTTCTCATCGTTTATCGCCGTTGGAACGTAACTATGATGTTGGTAATCGCGAACTGCTGCCATCCGCTTAGCCCTAGGCGAATGGCGACAGTGGTTGGAGGGGGGCGACCGTTCCTTTTGTCGTTTGGACTGACCATAGGAACCTTGAGTACATCCGTTCAGCCAAACGACTTAATGCGCGTCAGGCTCGTTGGGCTCTGTTTTTCGCTCGTTTCGAGTTCGATTATTTCTTATCGTCCGGGCTCAAAGAACACCAAGCCTGATGCTTTATCTGCCTCTCTTCAGTTCTTCTGAGGTCTCCACCGACCCCGAGGGATTCTCCCTGAGGGGCGTGTTGCTCGGGTTGACTGTCTGGGGAATTGAGAGGCAGGTAAAGCAAGCACTCACTCACACTCTGTCGCCGCGAGCTTGTCCTAGGAACCTTCTGTTCGTTCCGTTCCTACTCGTCTGGCCGTTCTTCAGTGGGCCCACTCTGCCAAGTTAGCCGGCCACCCCGGCGTTCGGGTACGCTCGCTTCCATTCGCCAGCGTTTCTGGTGGCCCACTCGGGAACGTGACACGCGTCGATTTGTCGCTGCTTGTTCGGTCTGCGCGCAGACTAAATCCGGAAACTCCTCCTCCTGCCGGCCGCCTCAGACCGCTTCCCATTCCCTCTCGACCGTGGTCTCACATCGCCTTAGATTTTATCACCGGACTGCCTTCGTCAGCGGGGAGGACAGTTATTATTACGGTTGTCGATAGATTCTCTAAGGCGGCTCATTTTATTCCTCTCGCTAAGCTCCCTTCTGCTAAGGAGACGGCTCAGATCATTATCGGAGAATGTTTTCCGAATTCATGGCCTTCCGTCAGACGTCGTTTCGGACAGAGGTCCGCAGTTCACGTCTCAATTTTGGAGGGAGTTTTGCCGTTTTATTGGGGCTTCCGTCAGTCTCCTCGTCCGGCTTCCATCCCCAGTCTAACGGTCCAAGCCGAACGGGCCAATCAGACTGTTGGTCGCATCTTACGCAGTCTTTCTTTTCTTAACCCTGCGTCTTGGTCAGAACAGCTCCCCTGGGCAGAGTACGCCCACAACTCGCTCCTTCGTCTGCGACCGGTCTATCTCCTTTTCAGAGTAGCCTCGGGTACCAACCTCCGCTGTTCTCATCTCAGCTCGCGAGTCCTGCGTCCCCTCCGTTCAGGCTTTTGTCCAGCGTTGTGAGCGCACCTGGAAGGGGGTCAGGTCGGCACTTTGCCGTTATAGGGCGCAGACTGTGAGGGCCGCTAATAAGCGTAGAACCAAGAGTCCTAGATATTGTTGCGGTCAGAGAGTATGGCTCTTCCACTCAGAACCTTCCCCTTAAGACAGCTTCTCGCAAGTTGACCCCGCGGTTCATTGGTCCGTTCCGTATTTCTCAAGTCATTAATCCTGTCGCAGTGCGACTTCTTCTCCCGCGATATCTTCGTCGCGTTCACCCGGTCTTCCATGTCTCCTGTGTTAAGCCCGTTCTTCGCGCCCCGCTCATCCCTCCCCCCATCCTTGTCGAGGGCGCACCTATCTACAGGGTCCGTAAGATTTTGGACATGCGTCCTCGGGGCCGTGGTCAACAGTACCTAGTGGATTGGGAGGGGTACGGTCCTGAGGAGAGAGTTGGGTTCCCTCTCGGGACGTGCTGGACCGTTCGCTGATCGATGATTTCCTCCGTTGCCGCCAGGTTTCTCCTCGAGTGCGCCAGGAGGCGCTCGGTGAGTGGGGGGTACTGTCATGTCTTATTATGTCTGTTCCTGTCCTTTCTCTTCACTCTGTCTCTCTCTGCTGGTCTTATTAGGTTACCTTCTCTTTCTCTCCTTCTCCAGCTGTTCCTCATCTCCCCCTAACTACCTCGTTCACCCTTTCCCCACCTGTTCCCTTTTTCCCTCTGATTAGGTCTCTATTTCTCTCTCTGTTCCTGCTACTTTCAGTGTCAGATTCTCATTTGTGTTTCTCATGCCAGAAGCAAGCTATCGTCTCGTTTGCTTCCTCCTAGTCCTATCCTGTCGGAGTCTGCCTGGCAGGTGCATCCTGTACACTTCTAACTGTCTTTCGTTTGCACTGTGTCCAGTTCATCTGATGTGATCAGGTACCACCGTTCCTCTGTGACCCGCACCGACCCAGAGCGACCTGCAGCCTGTCGCCGCTACCCAGCTATTCATCAGAGGGACTTTATGTTTCATTTGTCGCCCTCTCTGCGGGTAGTCTATTGTGCCATTGACAACGTCGGAAGAGGATCTATGCCATTCCTGTTTTCTCATTAAAAGAACTCTGTTTCTGTTAAACCGCTTT
>NW_027016049.1:0-10524 GCF_036934945.1 Oncorhynchus masou masou | reverse complement strand
GTTATGTACTTGAGTGAAGACCCAAAAGCGGTTTTAACAGAAAACAGAGTTCTTTAATGAAAAACAGGAATGGCATAAATCCTCTTCCAACGTAGTCAATGGAACAAAAAGAACGTTAGAATAATGCAGGATGCACCTGCCAGGCAGACTCCGACAGGATAGGACAAGGTGGAAGCAAACGGGACGACAGCTTGCTTCTGGCATCAAAAACACAAACAAGAATCAGACACTGAAAGTAGCAGGAACAGAGAGAGAAATAGAGACCTAATCAGAGGGGGAAGAGAGAACAGGTGGGAAGGAGTGAATTAGCTAGTTAGGGGAGATGTAGAACAGCTGAAGAATGAGAGACAGAGAAGGTAACCTAAAAAGACCAGCAGAGAGAGACAGAGTGAAGAGAAAGGACAGGAACAGACATAACAAGACATGACAGTACCCCCCACTCACCGAGCGCCTCCTGGCGCACTCGAGGAGGAAACCTGGCGGCAACGGAGGAAATCATCGATCAGCGAACGGTCCAGCACGTCCCGAGAGGGAACCCAACTCCTCTCCTCAGGACCGTACCCCTCCCAATCCACTAGGTACTGATGACCACGGCCCCGAGGGCGCATGTCCAAAATCTTACGAACCCTGTAGATGGGTGCGCCCTCGACAAGGATGGGGGGGGAGGGACGAGCGGGGCGCGAAGAACGGGCTTAACACAGGAGACATGGAAGACCGGGTGAACGCGACGAAGATAGCGCGGGAGAAGAAGTCGCACTGCGACAGGATTAATGACCTGAGAAATACGGAACGGACCAATGAACCGCGGGGCCAACTTGCGAGAAGCTGTCTTAAGGGGAAGGTTCTGAGTGGAGAGCCATACTCTCTGACCGCAACAATATCTAGGACTCTTGGTCCTACGCTTGTAGCGGCCCTCACAGTCTGCGCCCTGTTACGGCAAAGTGCCGACCTGACCCCCTTCCAGGTGCGCTCGCAACGCTGGACAAAAGCCTGAGCGGAGGGGACGCAGGACTCGGCGAGCTGAGATGAGAACAGCGGAGGCTGGTACCCGAGGCTACTCTGAAAAGGGGATAGACCGGTAGCAGACGAGGGAAGCGAGTTGTGGGCGTACTCTGCCCAGGGAGCTGTTCTGACCAAGACGCAGGGTTACGAAAAGAAAGACTGCGTAAAATGCGACCAACAGTCTGATTGGCCCGTTCGGCTTGACCGTTAGACTGGGGATGAAAGCCGGACGAGAGACTGACGGAAGCCCCAATCAAACGGCAAAACTCCCTCAAAATTGAGACGTGAACTGCGGGCCTCTGTCGGGCTTGACGTCAGACGGAAGGCCATGAGTTCGGAAAACATTCTCTGATAATGATCTGAGCCGTCTCCTTAGCAGAAGGGAGCTTATCGAGAGGAATGAAATGAGCCGCCTTAGAGAATCTATCTGACAACCGTAAGAATAACTGTCTTCCCCGCTGATGAAGGCAGTCCGGTGATAAAATCTAAAGCGATGTGAGACCACGGTCGAGAGGGAATGGGAAGCGGTCTGGAGACGGCCGGCAGGAGGAGAGTTCCCAGATTTAGTCTGCGCGCAGACCGAACAAGCGGCGACAAATCGACGCGGCGTCACGTTCCCAGTGGGCCACCAGAAACGCTGGCGAATGGAAGCGAGCGTACCCCGAACGCCTCGGGGTGGCCGGCTAACTTGGCAGAGTGGGCCCACTGAAGAACGGCCGGACGAGTAGGAGCGGGAACGAACAGAAGGTTCCTAGGACAAGCTCGCGGCGACGGAGTGTGAGCGAGTGCTTGCTTTACCTGCCTCTCAATTCCCCAGACAGTCAACCCGACAACACGCCCCTCAGGGAGAATCCCTCGGGGTCGGTGGAGACCTCAGAAGAACTGAAGAGACGAGATAAAGCATCAGGCTTGGTGTTTTTTGAGCCCGGACGATAAGAAATAACAAACTCGAAACGAGCGAAAAACAGAGCCCAACGAGCCTGACGCGCATTAAGTCGTTTGGCTGAACGGATGTACTCAAGGTTCCTATGGTCAGTCCAAACGACAAAAGGAACGGTCGCCCCCTCCAACCACTGTCGCCATTCGCCTAGGGCTAAGCGGATGGCGAGCAGTTCAGCGATTACCAACATCATAGTTACGTTCTGACGGCGATAAGCGATGAGAGAAAAACGCGCAAGGATGGACCTTGCCGTCAGAGAGAGCGCTGAGAAAGAATGGCTCCCACGCCCACCTCTGACGCGTCAACCTCAACAACAAACTGACTAGAGATGTCAGGTGTAACAAGAATAGGTGCGGATGTAAAGCGATTCTTAAGAAGATCAAAAGCTCCCTGGGCGGAAACGGACCACTTAAAGCACGTCTTAACAGAAGTAAGGGCTGTGAGGGGAGCTGCCACCTGACCGAAATTACGGATGAAACGACGATAGAAATTAGCGAAGCCCAGAAAGCGCTGCAGCTCGGCGCGTGACTTAGGAACTTGGGCCAATCAATGACAGCCTGGACCTTAGCGGGATCCATCTTAATGCCCCTCAGCGGAAATAACGGAACCGAGAAAAGGGACAGAGGCGGCATGAAAAGTGCACTTCTCAGCCTTCACATAAAGACAGTTCTCAAAAGGCGCTGGAGGACGCGTCGCACGTGCTGAACATGAATCGAGAGACGGTGAAAAAATCAGGATATCGTCCATGTAAACGAAAACAAAAATGTTCAGCATGTCTCTCAGGACGTCGTTAACTAGTGCCTGAAAGACAGCGCTGGAGCGTTAACGGGCCGAAGGAAGAACCGGTATTCAAAGTGCCTACGGGTTAAACGCAAGTCTTCCACTCGTCCCCTCCCTGATGCGCACGAGATGGTAGAGGCGTTACGAAGGTCCAATTTGGTGAAAACCTGGCTCCCTGCAGGATCTCGAAGGCTGAAGACATAAGAGGAAGCGGATAACGATTCTTAACTGTTATGTCATTCAGCCCTCGATAATCCCACGCATGGCGCAGGGACCCGTCCTTCTTCTGAACAAAAAAACCCCGCTCCGGCGGGAGAGGAGGAGGAGACTATGGTACCGGCGTCGAGCGAAACCGACAAATAATCCTCTCCCGAGAGCCTTACGTTCGGGAGCCCGACAGAGTATAATCTACCCGGGGGTAGTAGTTCCCCGGAAGGAGATCAATACTACAGTCATACGACCGGTGTGGAGGGGAGAGAAGTGGCCTTGGAGCGACTGAACACCGTGCGCAGATCCGTGATACTCCTCCGGCACCCCTGTCAAATCGCCAGGCTCCTCCTGTGAAGAAGAGACAGAGGAAACAGGAGGGATAGCAGACATTAAACAGGTCACATGACAAGAAACATTCCAGGATAGGATAGTATTACTAGACCAATTAATAGAAGGGTTATGGCGCACTAGCCAGGGATGACCCAAAACAACAGGTGTAAAAGGTGAACGAAAAATTAGAAAAGAAATGGTTTCGCTATGATTACCAGAGACAGTGAGGGTTAAAGGCAGCGTCTCACGCTGAATCTTGGGGAGAGAACTACCATCTAAAGCGAACAAGGCCGTGGGCTCCCCTAACTGTCTGAGAGGAATGTCATGTTCCCGAGCCCAGGTCTCGTCCATAAAACAGCCCTCCGCCCCCAGAGTCTATCAAGGCACTGCAGGAAGCAGATGAACCGGGCCAGCGGAGATGGACCGGAAGGTAGTGCGTGATCCAGAAGGAGAGGCCTGAGTAGTTGCGCTCACCAGTAGCCCTCCTCTTACTGATGAGCTCTGGCTTTTACTGGACATGAGGTGACAAAATGACCAGCGGAGCCGCAGTAGAGACAGAGGCGATTGGTGATTCTCCGTTCCTTCTCCTTGGCCGAGATGCGGATACCCCCCAGCTGCATAGGCTCAGCATCCGAGCCGGCGGAGGAGGGTGGCAGTGATGCGGCAGGTGGCAGTGATGTGGAGAGGGGAGCAACGGAGAACGCGAGCTCCTTTCCACGAGCTCGGCGACGAAGATCAAACCGTCGCTCTATGCGAATAGCGAGAGCTATTAAAGGAGTCCAGACTGGAAGGAACCTCCCGGGAGAGGATCTCATCCTTAACCTCGACAAGGAGACCCTCCAGAAAACGAGCGAGGCAAAGCCGGCTCGTTCCAGTCACTAAGGCAGCGGTGCGAAACTCAATAGAATAATCCGTTATGGATTCCCTGACCTTAGGGAAGACAGGGCCCTGGAAGCCTCCTCCCCAAAAACAGAACGGTCAAAAACCCGTATCATCTCCTCCTTAAAGTCCTGATACTGGTTAATACACTCAGCCCTCGCCTCCCAGATTGCCGTGCCCCACTCACGCGCCCCGTCCGGTAAGGAGAGAAATGGCGTAAGCGATGCGGGCTGCGCTCCTGGAGTAAGTGTTGGGCTGGAGAGAGAACACCACATCACACTGAGTGAGGAATGGCGGCACTCAGTGGGCTCCCAAATGGCACACGGCGGGTTGTTGATCCTGGGCTCCGGAGACTCGGAAACCCTGGAAGTGGGCGGTGGATCGAGGTGGAGTTGGTGAACCTGTCTTGTGGTCGGAGACTTGGACGGCCAGGGTCTCAACGGCATGTCGAGCAGCAGACAATTCCTCCTTGTGTCTGCTAGCATCGCTCCCTGGATCTCGACGCGGAGTGAAAAGGGTCCGGGCCGCTGGGTCCATTCTTGGTCTGATTCTTCTGTTATGTACTTGAGTAGAAGACCCAAAAGCGGTTTTAACAGAAAACAGAGTTCTTTAATGAAAAACAGGAATGGCATAAATCCTCTTCCAACGTAGTCAATGGAACAAAAGAACGTTAGTATAATGCAGGATGCACCTGCCAGGCAGACTCCGACAGGATAGGACAAGGTGGAAGCAAACGGGACGACAGCTTGCTTCTGGCATCAAAAACACAAACAAGAATCAGACACTGAAAGTAGCAGGAACAGAGAGAGAAATAGAGACCTAATCAGAGGGGAAGAGAGAACAGGTGGGAAGAGTGAATGAGCTAGTTAGGGAGATGTAGAACTGGAGAAGTAATGTAGCCATCCTCTGTGGTTCAATGCAGAGTAGTAATGTACCCATCCTCTGTGGTTCAATGTGGAGTAGTAATGTACCCATCCTCTGTGGTTCAATGTGGAGTAGTAATGTACCCATCCTCTGTGGTTCAATGCAGAGTAGTAATGTACCCATCCTCTGGCTGTAGTTCAATGTGGAGTAGTAATGTACCCATCCTCTGTGGTTCAATGTGGAGTAGTAATGTACCCATCCTCTGTGGTTCAATGTGGAGTAGTAATGTACCCATACTCTGGCTGTAGTTCAATGTGGAGTAGGAATGTACCCATCCTCTGGCTGTAGTTCAATGTGGAGTAGTAATGTACCCATCCTCTGGTTCAATGTGGAGAAGTAATGTATCCATCCTCTGGGGTCAATGCAGAGTAGTAATGTACCCATTCTCTGTGGTTCAATGTGGAGTAGTAATGTAGCCATCCTCTGGTTCAATGTGGAGTAGTAATGTACCCATCCTCTGTGGTTCAATGTAGAGTAGTAATGTAGCCATCCTCTGTGGTTCAATGTGGAGTAGTAATGTACCCATCCTCTGTGGTTCAATGTAGAGTAGTACTGTAGCCATCCTCTGGTTCAATGTGAAGTACTAATGTACCCATCCTCTGTGGTTCAATGTGGAGTAGTAATGTAGCCATCTCTCTGGTTCAATGTGTAGTAGTAATGTAGCCATCCTCTGTGGTTCAATGTGGAGTAGTAATGTAGCAATCCTCTGGGGTTCAATGCAGAGTAGTAATGCAGCCTATCCTCTGGTTCAATGTGGAGTAGTAGTAATGTAGCCATCCTCTGGGTTCAATGTGGAGTAGAAATGTACCCATCCTCTGTGGTTCAATGTAGAGTAGTAATGTACCCATCCTCTGGGGTTCAATGTGGAGTAGTAATGTACCCATCCTCTGGCTGTAGTTCAATGTGGAGTAGTAATGTACCCATCCTCTGGGGTTCAATGTAGAGTAGTAATGTACCCATCCTCTGGGGTTCAATGTGGAGTAGTAATGTAGCCATCCTCTGGCTGTAGTTCAATGTGGAGTAGTAATGTACCCATCCTCTGGGGTTCAATGTGGAGTAGTAATGTACCCATCCTCTGGTGGTTCAATGTAGAGTAGTAATGTACCCATCCTCTGGGGTTCAATGTGGAGTAGTAATGTAGCCATCCTCTGGCTGTAGTTCAATGTGGAGTAGTAATGTACCCATCCTCTGCTGGGTTCAATGTGGAGTAGTAATGTAGCCATCCTCTGGCTGTAGTTCAATGTGGAGTAGTAATGTAGCCATCCTCTGGCTGTAGTTCAATGTGGAGTAGTAATGTAGCCATCCTCTGTGGTTCAATGTGGAGTAGTAATGTAGCCATCCTCTGGGGTTCAATGCAGAGTAGTAATGTAGCCATCCTCTGGGGTTCAATGTAGAGTAGTAATGTAGCCATCCTCTGTAGTTCAATGTGGAGTAGTAATGTACCCATCCTCTGGCTCAATGTGGAGTAGTAATGTAGCCATCCTCTGGCTTCAATGTGGAGTAGTAATGTACCCATCCTCTGGGTTCAATGTGGAGTAGTAATGTAGCCATCCTCTGGCTGTAGTTCAATGTGGAGTAGTAATGTAGCCATCCTCTGGGGTTCAATGTGGAGTAGTAATGTAGCCATCCTCTGGCTGTAGTTCAATGTGGAGTAGTAATGTAGCCATCCTCTGGCTGTGGTTCAATGTGGAGTAGTAATGTACCCATCCTCTGTGGTTCAATGTGGAGTAGTAATGTAGCCATCCTCTGGCTCAATGTGGAGTAGTAATGTAGCCATCCTCTGGGGTTCAATGTGGAGTAGTAATGTAGCCATCCTCTGGTTCAATGTGGAGTAGTAATGTAGCCATCCTCTGGTTCAATGTAGAGTAGTAATGTACCCATCCTCTGGCTGTGGTTCAATGTGGAGTAGTAATGTACCCATCCTCTGGCTGTGGTTCAATGTGGAGTAGTAATGTAGCCATCCTCTGGTTCAATGTGGAGTAGTAATGTAGCCATCCTCTGGTTCAATGTGGAGTAGTAATGTAGCCATCCTCTGTGGTTCAATGTGGAGTAGTAATGTAGCCATCCTCTGGGGTTCAATGTGGAGTAGTAATGTAGCCATCCTCTGGCTGTAGTTCAATGTGGAGTAGTAATGTAGCCATCCTCTGGCTCAATGTGGAGTAGTAATGTAGCCATCCTCTGGCTCAATGTGGAGTAGTAATGTAGCCATACTCTGGCTCAATGTGGAGTAGTAATGTAGCCATCCTCTGGCTGTAGTTCAATGTGGAGTAGTAATGTAGCCATCCTCTGGCTCAATGTGAGTAGTAATGTACCCATCCTCTGGTTTCTGGGGTTCAATGTGGAGTAGTAATGTAGCCATCCTCTGGCTGTAGTTCAATGTGGAGTAGTAATGTAGCCATCCTCTGGCTCAATGTGGAGTAGTAATGTACCCATCCTCTGGCTCAATGTGAAGTAGAAATGTAGCAGGACTTTCATTCCACAGCAGTTTGTAACATCTTCATTTAATTTACTCAGTCATTATCAGTGGAAGCATTATCAATGTTTCAGTATTTCATCATAAACTGACTGTCATCATAAACTGACTGTCATCATAAACTGACTGTCATCAGTGTTTCAGTATTTCATCATAAACTGACTGTCATCATAGACTGCTGTCATCATAAACTGACTGTCATCATAAACTGACTGTCATCATAAACTGACTGTCATCAGTATGTCATCATAAACTGACTGTCATCAGTGTTTCATCATAAACAGACTGTCATCATAAACTGACTGTCATCGAGTGTTTCATCGAAACAAATCAGTGTTTCTAAACTGACTGTCATCAGTGTTTCATCGTAAACTTCATCATAAACTGACTGTCATCAGTATTTCATCACTTTCATCATAAACTGACTGTCATCAGTGTTTCAGTACATGTGTTTCATGTACACTGAGTATACCAAACATTAGGAACACCTTCCTAATGTTCAGTTCACTTCCTTCCCCTTTTACCCCCAGAACAGCATCAACTTGTCAGGACATGGACACTACAAGGTGTGGAAAGCTTTCCACAGGAATGCTGGTCCATGTTGACCCCAATGCTTCCCACAGTGGTGTCATGTTAGCTGGATGTCCTTTGGGTGTTGGACCATTCTTGATACATACGTTTCTTGACAGACTCAAACAGGTGCGCCTGGCACCTACTACCATACCCCGTTCAAGAGCACTGAAATATGTTTCTTGCCCATCCACCCTCTGAATGGTACACATGCACACCGCTTGTCTCAATTGTCTCAAGGCTTAAAAATCCTGGCCTCTTCATATACACTGATTGAAGTGGATTTAAAAAGTTCAAATCAGAGATCATAGCTTTCCCCTGGATTCACCTGGATTCACCTGGATTCACCTGGTCAGTGGTGGAAAGAGCAGTGTTCTTAATGTTTGAATACTCAGCAGTATATTTACTGCTATTCGTCTATTCCTCTGTGTCTAACTTTCAGACACACACACACACACACACACACACACACACACACACACACACACACACACACAGAGACACACACACAAGCACTTACACATTTTTAAAGGCCCTCGAGTGTGTGTGTATGAATGCGTGCACGTGCCTGTGTGTGTGTGTGTGAATACATGCACGTGCCTGTGTGTGTGTGTGAATGTGTGGACGTGCTTGTGTGTGTACCTCCAGGTTAAAGCAGTGTAAATGTGTCTAATTAGCTGTCTGAGTGGCTGCAGAAAGCTCTGACTCAGCGATTTTCCTCACTTTAAAGTCTGTTTTGTCTCTTTTCAATGTCTATACATCTAATAGACAACTTGTATATGAAGTTCCAGGAGTTTAAGGCTCAATGCGTATATATTGAGGACAGACTGAGTACGTCTATATTGAGGACAGACTGAGTACGTCTATATTGAGGACAGACTGAGTACGTCTATATTGAGGACAGACTGAGTCACGTCTATATTGAGGACAGACTGAGTACGCCTATATTGAGGACAGACTGAGTACGTCTATATTGAGGACAGACTGAGTACGTCTATATTGAGGACAGACTGAGTACGTCTATATTGAGGACAGACTGAGATGCGTCTATATTGAGGACAGACTGAGACTACGTCTATATTGAGGACAGACTGAGTGCGTCTATATTGAGGACAGACTGAGATGCGCCTATATTGAGGACAGACTGAGTACGCCTATATTGAGGACAGACTGAGTACGCTCTATATTGAGGACAGACTGAGTACGCCTATATTGAGGACAGACTGAGTACGTCTATATTGAGGACAGACTGAGTACGTCTATATTGAGGACAGACTGAAATACGTCTATATTGAGGACAGACTGAGATACGTCTATATTGAGGACAGACTGAATACGTCTATATTGAGGACAGACTCAGTACGTCTATATTGAGGACAGACTGAGACTACGTCTATATTGAGGACAGACTCAATACGTCTATATTGAGGACAGACTCAGTAGCGTCTATATTGAGGACAGACTCAAAGGTACGTCTATATTGAGGACAGACTGGAGATGCCTATATTGAGGACAGACTGAGATACGCTCTATATTGAGGACAGACTGAGTACGTCTATATTGAGGACAGACTGAGTACGCCTATATTGAGGACGGACTGGACTGATGCAGCCATATTATTGAGGACAGACTGAAGGTAATGCGTCTATATTGAGGACAGACTGAGTACGTCTATATTGAGGACAGGCTGCAGTGCGTCTATATTGAGGACAGACTGAGTGCGTCTATATTGAGGACAGACTGAGTAATGCGTCTATATTGAGGACAGACTGGCAATAGCGTCTATATAGAGGACAGACTCAATCGGCCTATATTGAGGACAGACTGAGTCGGTCTATCAGTGAGGACAGACTCGATACGCCTATAATGAGGACAGACTCAAGTCACGCCTATGTTGAGGACGGGCTCAGATACGCCTATATTGAGGACAGACTGAGTACGTCTATATTGAGGACAGACTGAGTACGTCTATATTGAGGACAGACTGAGTACGTCTATGAGGACAGACTGAATACGTCTATGTTGAGGACAGACTGAGTACGTCTATATTGAGGACAGACTAGAATCGCCTATATTGAGGACAGACTGAGTACGTCTATATTGAGGACAGACTGAGTACGCCTATATTGAGGACAGACTGAGTACGTCTATATTGAGGACAGACTGAGTACGTCTATATTGAGGACAGACTGAGTACGTCTATATTGAGGACAGACTCAATAGGTCTATATAGAGGACAGACTCAATAGGCCTATATTGAGGACAGACTCAATAGGTCTATATTGAGGACAGACTCAATATGCCTATATTGAGGACAGACTCAATATGCCTATATTGAGGACAGACTCAATATGCCTATATTGAGGATAGAGCAACAAAAAAAAACGATTTCCTCATTACAAGCCTCATTACATGG
>NW_027016048.1:0-7500 GCF_036934945.1 Oncorhynchus masou masou | reverse complement strand
GTGTGTGTGTGTGCGTGTGTGTGTGTGCGTGTGTGTGTGTGTTGCTGTGGACACGAGGAGGATGAGAATGTCACAGGGTCAGCTCTTAACAGCTCCATCTCAGAGTGGTGATGTAACAGAGCCGTCAGAGCCTGGCCAGGAGCCGCCCCGGAGAGGAAGACTGAGTGGCCTGACCGACCGGTGAATCGATCACCAAACAAAAACCCAACCGCCTCAGCCTGCCTGGCCGGCTGGAAGAAGACAGAAAGCCAGACAGAGAGCCAGAGAAAGAGAGAAATAGGGGTTGGAGGACAGAGAGAGAGAGAGAGAGAGAGAGAGAGAGAGAGAGAGAGAGAGAGAGAGAGAGAGAGAGAGAGAGAATGTGTGTCTGTCTTATTGTTGCTGTCCACATTCCACAGCAGAAGATAAAGGAGGGCAAATTAACTAGATCACAGGGAGGGTGACAAATGGGGGACAGGGACCAACACCACAGGGAGGGTGTCAGTGACGAATTGGAGACGAGGGACCAACACCTCGCCGATACGGGAGAAAATTGTCATAACAACAGCCGAGTGAAAACACACACACAGCCTACAAGATGGTAAGAAACTTGACCAGGAAGGAGCAACAAGACACACTAGCGGTACCGTTGCTCCTACGTTACCATGTTAGCATCTATTCTCATGACAAGTGGGTGTTATGAAGAAATCCGTTTCACCTTATTGAAGGTGTCAGTGTAAACCATGATGTGATAGATGGAACCGTAAAGGCAAGGCCTGTATTATTTACAAAGCGTCTCAGCGAGATTGCTGATCTAGGATCAGTTCTGCCTTTTGGATCATGCTGAACAAGATTACATGGACGGGGAGGACCTGATCCTAGATCAGCAGTAACTGAGACTACCCTGAGACACTGTGTGAATACAGATTGTGATGGAAGGGAAAAGACCCGATGCAGCTGGTCAAGAGGGATCCAAGGCTCCATTAGTTTTGGTAGCTTATCAGTAACAAGAAGTGTTGGGGCTGCTATTTCTGACATCAGAGTGGCTGATAGGTCGAGAGAGAGTCTGTGTAAAGCTTCCCACACCTGCAAAGAACGACCTGTCAGAGGAGCTATTGTGGGGTCTGACTAGCTCTTTAACCTCATCACACGATCATCTCATGAAAACTGGACCAAATATGTGCCACTTCAAAAGAATTGTCAAGGCCAGAGGTGGAATTTAGAAGAAGTTGAATGTCTTAAACTAGATAGTCTATATAGATAATCTATAAAGTCTATAGCTTACAGAGTAGAAAAAATAGAGATAGAATCCATCGATCATTCCTCATTGACTTGAATGGGGATGCCTGCTCTAGTAAATCTATGTACATGTCTCCAACGCGCTCTCTCTCTCTCTCTCTCTCTCTCTCTCTCTCTCTCTCTCTCTCTCTCTCTCTTTGTCTCTCTCTCTCTCTCTCTCTCTCTCTCTCTCTCTCTCTCTCTCTCTCTCTCTCTCTCTCTTTGTCTCTCTCTTTGTCTCTCTCTCTCTCTCTCTCTGTCTCCTCTCTCTCTCTCTCTCTCTCTCTCTGTCTCTCTCTTTGTCTCTCTCTCTTTGTCTCTCTCTCTTTGTCTCTCTCTTTGTCTCTCTCTTTGTCTCTCTCTTTGTCTCTCTCCTTGTCTCTCTCTCTCTCTCTCTCTCTCTGTCTCTCTCTCTCTGTCTCTCTCTTTGTCTCTCTCTCTTTGTCTCTCTCTCTTTGTCTCTCTCTTTGTCTCTTCCTTGTCTCTCTCCTTGTCTCTCTCTCTCTCTCTCTCTCTCTCTCTCTCTCTTCTCTCTCTCTCTCTCTCTCTTTGTCTCTCTCTCTTTGTCTCTCTCTCTTTGTCTCTCTCTTTGTCTCTCTCTTTGTCTCTCTCTTTGTCTCTCTCTTTGTCTCTCTCTCTCTCTCTCTTTCTCTCTCGACTAAGTGAAAGAACTCTAAATAACCAGTGTTCCTGAAAAGTGTGCCTTCCAGTGAGCGGAGGAGGAATGTGCCGGATGACAGACTACGTCGCTCCCTCATAAGGAATGTTGTTGCATCCCATTAGGGATGAGATTCATCACAGCAAGCAAACAAGAGAGCCGTGCAAAATACATCTGTGATTTTCTGCACTATCCTCAACATCGTCATCACACACACACACACACACACACACACACACACACACACACACACACACACACACACACACACACACACACACACACACACACACACACACACACTTAATCAAAGCAAACAAAAGCGAACACACAGAGACGATTCAGGAGACAACAGGCTGCATCACGTATTACAATGCATAATCTCTGCCGTAATAACTAAATTGTTAAGTTCCCTTTGAAACATGACAGTGTCATCGGTAATGGCTGCCTGCAGCCAGTCAAACATAGACCTAGATAGATATGGCCTTATCTGAGAATGGAGACATGGAGGCATTCCTTCTCTATATAGCCTCGGGGCCACTCCACAGCCACAGGTAGGGAGCCGGAGATAGGGGTCCACTGACTACCATGTCACCCTAAGGACCCCAAAGGCGCTGTCCGGCCAGATGCCAGGGAGGGCGTACTTCAACCACAACTCTTGAGATGTGTTAGAATGCAAAGCCTATAGAAGCTCCATTCTTGGAAGTGCATAGATAGGGACAAGGAGGGGGCAGGGACAGGGGGGTGGGCAGAGGGACAGGGACACAGAGCTCTGCTGTGTTAGCTAGCTGGGGGGAGGGGCAGTGTGGAGAGCCACAGAGCTCTGCTGTGTTAGCTAGCTGGGGGGAGGGGCAGAGGGACAGGGACACAGAGCTCTGTTGTGTTAGCTAGCTGGGGGGAGGTGCAGTGTGGAGAGACACAGAGCTCTGCTGTGTTAGCTAGCTAGCTGGAGGGGGCAGATGGACAGGGACACAGAGCTCTGCTGTGTTAGCTAGCTAGCTGGGGGAAGCGTGGAGAGACACAGAGCTCTGCTGTGTTAGCTAGCTGGGGGAGCAGTGTGGAGAGACACAGAGCTCTGCTGTGTTAGCTAGCTAGCTGGGGGAAGCGTGGAGAGACACAGAGCTCTGCTGTGTTAGCTAGCTAGCTGGGGGGAAGCGTGGAGAGACACAGAGCTCTGCTGTGTTAGCTAGCTAGCTGGGGGGCAGCGTGGAGAGACACAGAGCTCTGCTGTGTTAGCTAGCTAGCTGGGGGAAAGCGTGGAGAGACACAGAGCTCTGCTGTGTTAGCTAGCTAGCTGGGGGGAAAGCGTGGAGAGACACAGAGCTCTGCTGTGTTAGCTAGCTAGCTGGGGGAAAGCGTGGAGAGACACAGAGCTCTGCTGTGTTAGCTAGCTAGCTGGGGGGAAAGCGTGGAGAGACACAGAGCTCTGCTGTGTTAGCTAGCTAGCTGGGGGAAGCGTGGGGGAGACACAGGGGAAGCTCTGCTGTGTTAGCTAGCTAGCTGGGGGCAGCGTGGAGAGACACAGCGATGAGCCAGAAATGGAGTGCTGAAAGTGGCACTCTCTCGCCTCTCGCCCCCTAACACCCACAGTAGCCAACAGCTGCACATGGGGGACACAAGATGGCCTTTCATCGAGCCCCCCCATCCCCTCCGTCCCATCCCGTCCCCGGTCCCCTTCCCTGTCACTTACCCCCATTCCACCCACCGTCGCTCTGTCCAAGCTCCAGCTGCAGACACTGGGCTCTGTCGTGGCTTGCTGGGGCGATGGGAGATGAGAGAGTGGGAGATGACAGATTGGGAGATGGTGGAGATGTGAGAGGAGGGAGATGAGAGAGGGGAAGATGAGAGAGGGGAAGATGAGAGAGGGGGAAGAGAGAGGAGGGAGATGAGAGATGGGAGAGATGAGAGATGGGAGAGATGAGAGAGGAGGGTGGAGATGGAACAGATGAGGGAGGAGGGAGGAGGGGGAGATGAGAGAGGAGGGAGATGAGAGATGGGAGAGATGAGAGATGAGAGAGAGGAGGGAGGTGAGAGATGGGAGAGATGAGAGTGGAGGGAGATGGGATATGGGAGAGATGAGAGAGAGAGAGATGAGAGATGGGAGAGATGAGAGAGGAGGGAGATGAGAGATGAGAGAGGAGGAGATGAGAGATGAGAGAGGAGGGAGATGAGAGATGGGAGAGATGAGAGAGGAGGGAGATGAGAGAGGAGGGAGATGGATGATGGGAGAGATGAGAGATGAGGAGAAGGGAGATGAGAGATGGGAGAGATGAGAGAGGAGGGAGATGAGAGATGGGAGAGATGAGAGGAGGGAGATGAGAGGAGGGAGATGAGAGAGGAGGGAGATGAGAGATGAGAGAGGAAGGAGATGAGAGATGAGAGAGGAGGAGATGAGAGATGAGGAGGAGAGGGAGATGAGAGAGGAGGGAGATGAGAGATGAAGAGGAGGGAGATGAGAGATGAGGAGAGGAGATGGAGATGGGAGAGATGAGATGGAGAGAAGGGAGATGAGAGATGGGAGAGATGAGAGAGGAGGAGATGAGAGATGGAGAGATGAGAGGATGAGAGAGGAGGGAGATGAGAGATGAGAGAGAGAGAGGAGATGAGAGATGAGAGAGGAGGGAGATGAGAGATGGGAGAGATGAGGGAGGAGGAGGGAGATGAGAGAGGAGGGAGATGAGAGATGAGAGGAGGAGGGAGATGAGAGATGAGAGATGAGAGAGGAGGGAGATGAGAGATGGGAGAGATGAGGGAGGAGGGAGATGAGAGAGAGGGAGATGAGAGATGAGAGAGGAGGGAGATGAGAGATGAGAGATGAGGAGATGAGAGATGAGAGAGGAGGGATATGAGAGATGGGAGAGATGAGGGAGGAGGGGGAGATGAGAGTGGAGGGAGATGAGAGATGAGAGAGGAGGGAGATGAGAGATGGGAGAGATGAGGAGGAGGGACATGAGAGATGGGAGAGATGAGGGAGGAGGGGGAGATGAGAGTGGAGGGAGATGAGAGAGGAGGGAGGTGAGAGATGGGAGATGGGAGAGATGAGAGAGGAGGGAGATGATAGAGGAGGGAGATGAGAGATGATAGAGGAGGGAGATGAGAGAAGGGAGAGATGAGAGAGGAGGGAGATGAGAGATGGGAGAGATGAGGGAGGAGGGGTAGATGATAGAGGAAGGAGATGAGAGAGGAGGGAGGTGAGAGATGGGAGAGATGAGGAGGAGGTTGGACATGGGAGAGGGGATGCTACTGCTGGAATGGGGGGTTAGGCCCAGCCAGTAGTAGTGAATTATGGTTTGGGAGTGTACCAGTCAACCACAGACTGTAGTCTTTTGTGCCTTTTTTGTGTTCTGTAGAATCTGTTCAATGTATATGATTGATGTGGCTTCTATCTTGTGGATTGTTTCCTTTTCTTGGGGAATGATTGAATTAGGTCTGTGTGTGACCAAACAAGGCAGAGGTGGGAAACTGCGATGTAGCCCACAAAGGAAAGAATTGAACAGATGACAGGGAAGTTGCAACGTGAAAGTAACAGACATAATGATTGAGGATTGCATGAAGACTGAGTCATCCATTTCTATTTCAGACGTTTGAGTATTGAGATTGCGACTGGGATTCCTGTACCACTACATCAAACTACTTAGAACTAGGCTAGTTATTGTGCACAGTGTACTGTACATCGACATCCGCATTCTAACACAGTGGGTAACCAACACTGACCCTGAAGGACGGGCTACAGGCTTTGTATTTAACCCATCAGGTGCTCACGACAGTGACTGACCCGGACCGGGGTTGGTGATTAGCGTTCTTCTAATACAGTAGAAGCAATCTTCTGTGTTAATCTAGTCAAATATCCTCATGCAGTACCTGGGTGTTTGTGTACCAAATTACACCTTATTCCCTATATAGTGCACTACTTTTGACTTATTGGCCCAGGTCGGAAGTAGTGCACTAAAAAGGAATAGGGTGCATTTTTGGGTCATTCACTGTCGTGAAACGGAGGTCTTTTGGAGGCCATGTGTTATAATGTCTTGCCAATGTCTTGCCTCCCAGCTAGCACATAACATTCTGAGAACTATATGCTTCTTAGAGCTTGGTGAGAGCGTGGTTGTCCTATGGTTATTTTCCAAACAACCTTCCCACAACCCTCTTGGAATGGTGCAGGATAGTTTTTTGGGGGCTTTGGAACATTCTCAGCACATTCTTAAGGAACTTGGCAAAAAGTTATTAAAACTAATTTTCTTGTTATTTCATTACTTTAAAACCTGTTTGGGATAGAGGGCAGTATTTTCTTGTTCGGATGAAAAGCATGCCCAGAGTAAACTGCCTGCTACTCAGGCCCAGAAGCTAATATATGCATTTTATTATTAGTAGATTTGGATAGAAAACACCCTGCAGTTTCTAAAACTGTTTGAATGATGTCTGTGATTATAACAGAACTCATATGGCAGACGAAAACCTGAGAGAAATCCAACCAGGAAGTGGGAAATCTGAGGTTTGTAGTTTTTCAAGTGATTGCCTATCCAATATACAATGTAAATGGGGTCATATTGCACTTCCTACAGCTTCCACTAGATGTTAACAGCTTTTAGAACCTTGTTTCAGGATTCTACTATGAAGGGGAGCGAATAAGAGCTGTTTGAATCAGTGGACTGGCAGAAAGCCATTAGTTTAGTCATGTGCGCAGCCGTGAGCACGAGCTCCGTTCCTTTTCATTTCAAAAGACAAAGGAATTGTACGGTTGGAATATTATTGAAGATTTATGATAAAAACATCCTAAAGATTGATTATATACATCGTTTGACATGTTTCTACGAACTATAATGGAATTTTTGACTTTTCGTCTGGACCTAGTGCCTGCACCTTGTGCATTTTGGATTACTGGACTAAACGCGCTAACAAAAAGAGATATTTGGACATAAAGATTGACTTTATCGAACAAAACAAACATTTATTGTGGAACTGGAATTCCTGGGAGTACATTCTGATGAAGATCATTAAAGGTAAGTGTATATTTATAACGCTATTTTTGACTCCCCAACATGGCGGGTATCTGTATGGCTTGTTTTTGTGGCTGAGCGCTGGACTCAGATTATTGCATGGTGTGCTTTTTCCGAAAATCTTTTTGAAATCTGACACAGCTGTTGCATTAGGAAGAGGGATATCTTTAGCTCTAACTACAACACTTGTTTCCTTTATCAAAGTTTATGATGAGTATTTCTGTAAATTGATGTGGCTCTGCAAATTCGACGGATGTTTTCAAGGCACAACATTACTGAACATAACGCGCCAATGTAAACTGAGATTTTTGGATATAAATATGAACTTTATTGAACAAACATACATGTATTGTGTAACATGAAGTCCTATGAGTGCCATCTGATAAAGATCATCAAAGGTTAGTGATTCATTTTATCTCCATTTCTGCTTTTTGTGACTCCTATCTCTGGCTGGAAAATGGCTGTATGTTTTTTGTGACTAGGCGCTGACCTAACATAATCATATGGTGTGCTTTCTCTGTAAAGCCTTTTTGAAATCGGACACGGTGGCTAGATTAACAAGAAGTTAAGCTTTAATTTGGTGTGTTGCAC
>NW_027016046.1:0-10526 GCF_036934945.1 Oncorhynchus masou masou | reverse complement strand
GGAGACTGTTGGAGCGGCGGTCGCATCTACCACTTGGTCCACTTGGGTAGTATAACTTTTCACTTTTCCATTACATTTCATTATAGTACAACGGTTTGATTTGTCTAATCTTAGCAATTTCTCTTAGCTAGCTACATAGCCGTCTTTGTATCAAAGATAATTGCGTAATTATCGTATTTCGTCGTCCTAACGTAGTCTACACTGCTATCTGCCCAGCAGCTAGCTAACGTCTACCGTCTACTAGCACTGTAGAAACTATTACACTCAACTGAACGACTCGATTAGTGTAGTGTTAGCTAGCTACATAGTTGTCTTTGCTGTCTTCGTATCCAAGATAATTGTGTAGTTTAGAGTGTGTAGACTTAGAGTGATTATCTTAATTTACCGAGTTAGCTAGAATTAACTTCAACAACCGGTCAACATTCCGCTTCGCTCCACAGGTAGTATCACATTTTCATTTCACTTCATTACAGTACAACGGTTTGATTTGTTTGATCGTAGCTAGCTAGCTACATAGCCGTCTTTGTATCTAAGACAATTGTGTAGTCTAGAGCGATTTTCTAGGTTAGCTAGCCAGCTATTGTCGTTCTTTTAACGTAAACATAACGTAATCAACACTGCTAGCTAGCCAGCTGGCCCCCGAATAGCAGCACTGTAGAAACTATTACACTCGACGGAACGACTTGATTAGTGTAGTTGATTAGTGTAGTGTCAACAACGCAGCCACTGCCAGCTAGCCTACTCCAGCAGTACTGTATCATTTCAATCATTTTAGTCAATAAGATTCTTGCTACGTAAGCTTAACTTTCTGAACATTCGAGACGTGTAGTCCACTTGTCATTCAATCTCCTTTGCATTAGCGTAGCCTCTTCTGTAGCCTGTCAACTATGTGTCTATCTATCCCTGTTCTCTCCTCTCTGCACAGACCATACAAACGCTCCACACCGCGTGGCGCGGCCACCTAATCTGGTGGTCCCAGCGCGCCGCACGACCCACGTGGAGTTCCAGGTCTCCGGTAGCCTCTGGAACTGCCGATCTGCGGCCAACAAGGCAGAGTTCATCTCAGCCTATGCCTCCCTCCAGTCCCTCGACTTCTTGGCACTGACGGAAACATGGATCACCACAGATAACACTGCTACTCCTACTGCTCTCTCTTCGTCCGCCCACGTGTTCTCGCACACCCGAGAGCTTCTGGTCAGCGGGGTGGTGGCACCGGGATCCTCATCTCTCCCAAGTGGTCATTCTCTCTTTCTCCCCTTACCCATCTGTCTATCGCCTCCTTTGAATTCCATGCTGTCACAGTTACCAGCCCTTTCAAGCTTAACATCCTTATCATTTATCGCCCTCCAGGTTCCCTCGGAGGAGTTCATCAATGAGCTTGATGCCTTGATAAGCTCCTTTCCTGAGGACGGCTCACCTCTCACAGTCCTGGGCGACTTTAACCTCCCCCACGTCTACCTTTGACTCATTCCTCTCTGCCTCCTTCTTTCCACTCCTCTCCTCTTTTGACCTCACCCTCTCACCTTCCCCCCTACTCACAAGGCAGGCAATACGCTCGACCTCATCTTTACTAGATGCTGTTCTTCCACTAACCTCATTGCAACTCCCCTCCAAGTCTCCGACCACTACCTTGTATCCTTTTCCCTCTCGCTCTCATCCAACACTTCCCACACTGCCCCTACTCGGATGGTATCGCGCCGTCCCAACCTTCGCTCTCTCTCCCCCGCTACTCTCTCCTCTTCCATCCTATCATCTCTTCCCTCTGCTCATACCTTCTCCAACCTATCTCCTGATTCTGCCTCCTCAACCCTCCTCTCTTCCCTTTCTGCATCCTTTGACTCTCTATGTCCCCTATCCTCCAGGCCGGCTCGGTCCTCCCCCCCGCTCCGTGGCTCGACGACTCATTGCGAGCTCACAGAACAGTGCTCCGGGCAGCCGAGCGGAAATGGAGGAAAACTCGCCTCCCTGCGGACCTGGCATCCTTTCACTCCCTCCTCTCTACATTTTTCCTCCTCTGTCTCTGCTGCTAAAGCCACTTTCTACCACTCTAAATTCCAAGCATCTGCCTCTAACCCTAGGAAGCTCTTTGCCACCTTCTCCTCCCTCCTGAATCCTCCTCCCCCCCCCCTCCCTCTCTGCAGATGACTTCGTCAACCATTTTGAAAAGAAGGTCGACGACATCCGATCCTCGTTTGCTAAGTCAAACGACACCGCTGGTTCTGCTCACACTGCCCTACCCTGTGCTCTGACCTCTTTCTCCCCTCTCTCTCCAGATGAAATCTCGCTTCTTGTGATGACCGGCCGCCCAACAACCTGCCCGCTTGACCCTATCCCCTCCTCTCTTCTCCAGACCATTTCCGGAGACCTTCTCCCTTACCTCACCTCGCTCATCAACTCATCCCTGACCGCTGGCTCACGTCCCTTCCGTCTTCAAGAGAGCGAGAGTTGCACCCCTTCTGAAAAAACCTACACTCGATCCCTCCGATGTCAACAACTACAGACCAGTATCCCTTCTTTCTTTTCTCTCCAAAACTCTTGAACGTGCCGTCCTTGGCCAGCTCTCCCGCTATCTCTCTCAGAATGACCTTCTTGATCCAAATCAGTCAGGTTTCAAGACTAGTCATTCAACTGAGACTGCTCTTCTCTGTATCACGGAGCGCTCCGCACTGCTAAAGCTAACTCTCTCTCCTCTGCTCTCATCCTTCTAGACCTATCGGCTGCCTTCGATACTGTGAACCATCAGATCCTCCTCTCCACCCTCTCCAGTTGGGCATCTCCGGCGCGGCCACGCTTGGATTGCGTCCTACCTGACAGGTCGCTCCTACCAGGTGGCGTGGCGAGAATCTGTCTCCTCGCCACGCGCTCTCACCACTGGTGTCCCCAGGGCTCTGTTCTAGGCCCTCTCCTATTCTCGCTATACACCAAGTCACTTGGCTCTGTCATAACCTCACATGGTCTCTCCTATCATTGCTATGCAGACGACACACAATTAATCTTCTCCTTTCCCCCTTCTGATGACCAGGTGGCGAATCGCATCTCTGCATGTCTGGCAGACATATCAGTGTGGATGACGGATCACCACCTCAAGCTGAACCTCGGCAAGACGGAGCTGCTCTTCCTCCCGGGGAAGGACTGCCCGTTCCATGATCTCGCCATCACGGTTGACAACTCCATTGTGTCCTCCTCCCAGAGCGCTAAGAACCTTGGCGTGATCCTGGACAACACCCTGTCGTTCTCAACTAACATCATGGCGGTGGCCCGTTCCTGTAGGTTCATGCTCTACAACATCCGCAGAGTACGACCCTGCCTCACACAGGAAGCGGCGCAGGTCCTAATCCAGGCACTTGTCATCTCCCGTCTGGATTACTGCAACTCGCTGTTGGCTGGGCTCCCTGCCTGTGCCATTAAGCCCCTACAACTCATCCAGAACGCCGCAGCCCGTCTGGTGTTCAACCTTCCCAAGTTCTCTCACGTCACCCCGCTCCTCCGCTCTCTCCACTGGCTTCCAGTTGAAGCTCGCATCCGCTACAAGACCATGGTGCTTGCCTACGGAGCTGTGAGGGAACGGCACCGCAGTACCTCCAGGCTCTGATCAGGCCCTACACCCAAACAAGGGCACTGCGTTCATCCACCTCTGGCCTGCTCGCCTCCCTACCACTGAGGAAGTACAGTTCCCGCTCAGCCCAGTCAAAACTGTTCGCTGCTCTGGCCCCCCAATGGTGGAACAAACTCCCCTGACGCCAGGACAGCGAGTCAATCACCACCTTCCCGGAGACACCTGAAACCCCACCTCTTCAAGGAATACCTAGGATAGGATAAAGTAATCCTTCTCCCCCCCTTAAATGATTTAGATGCACTATTGTAAAGTGGCTGTTCCACTGGATGTCCGAAGGTGAATTCACACCAATTTGTAAGTCGCTCTGGATAAGAGCGTCTGCTAAATGACTTAAATGTAAATGTAATGTGGGAGCCTGTGGGACAGTGTGTGACGGGGGAGCCTGTGGGACCAGAGACAGTGTGATGTGGGGAGTATGTGGGACCAGATATAGTGTGATGTGGAGTATGTGGGACCAGATATAGTGTGATGTGGGAGCCTGTGGGACCAGATATAGTGTGATGGGAGACTGTGGGACCAGATATAGTGTGATGTGGGAGTATGTGGGACCAGATATAGTGTGATGTGGGAGCCTGTGGACCAGATATAGTGTGATGTGGGAGCCTGTGGGACCAGATATAGTGGATGTTGGAGACTGTGGGACCAGAGACAGTGTGATGTGGGAGTATGTGGGACCAGATATAGTGTGATGTGGGAGTATGTGGGACCAGATATAGTGTGATGTGGGAGACTGTGGGACCAGAGACCAGATATAGTGTGATGTGGGAGACTGTGGGACCAGATATAGTGTGATGTGAGTGTGATGTGTGTATGAGAGTGGGACCTGTGATGGGGAGTATGTGGGACCAGATATAGTGTGATGTGGGAGTATGTGGGACCAGATATAATGTGATGTGATGTGGACCAGAGCCTGTGGGACCAGATATAGTGTGATGTGGGAGTATGTGGGACCAGATATAGTGTGATGTGAGCCTGTGGGACCAGATATAGTGTGATGTGGGAGACTGTGGGACCAGAGACAGTGTGATGTGGGAGTATGTGGGACCAGATATAGTGTGATGTGGGAGACTGTGGGACCAGATATAGTGATGTGGGAGCTGTGGGACCAGATATAGTGTGATGTGGGAGCCTGTGGGACCAGATATAGTGTGATGTGGGAGACTGTGGGACCAGAGACAGTGTGATGTGAGCCTGTGGGACAGAGACAGTGTGATGTGGAAGCCTGTGGGACCAGATATAGTGTGATGTGGGAGTATGTGGGACCAGATATCAGTGTGATGTGGGAGCCTGTGGGACCAGCTATAGTGTGATGTGGGAGTATGTGGGACCAGATATAATGTGATGACCAGAGACAGTGTGATGTGGGAGTATGTGGGACCAGATATATAGTGTTATGTGGACCCTGTGAGACCAGATATAGTGTGATGTGGGAGCATGGGAGTATGTGGGACCAGAGACAGTGAGATGTGGGAGCCTGTGGGACCAGATATAGTGTGATGTGGGAGCCTGTGGGATATAGACCCAGAGACAGTGTGATGTGGGAGCCTGTGGGACCAGAGACAGTGTGACAGTGTGATGTGGGGGAGCCTGTGGGACCAGAGACAGTGGACGGGGAGCCTGTGGGACCAGAGACAGTGTGATATCAGCACACTGTACGGTTCTATGTGTAGTCAGACTCTGATACAGTTAAGATGTGTGTGGCGAGATGCATCATCTTCACCACTCAGCCAAAATAACCCTGACTCACCCCCAACACGCAGATCCCTACAGGGAATGTTAATGTGATATTCATATCAGGATCATTGCCTTCATTGTTATTCAGAGTTATGTGTCGCTGTGTGTTAACCTACTGAGGGGTTATTGATGGATGGGAAAATCCTATATCAAATCAGCCACATGATGGGACAATATAGGCAAATGCACACACCTTCTTCAGTGCAAAACAGGGAGGGAAAGTGGTGCTGATTAAATACATCTGTGAAACCATGTCTGACTGAAACTCTTCTGTGAGGAGACTGATGAGCATTAACATGGTACAAGCCCCGTCTGTGAGGAGACTGATGAGCATTAACATGGTACAAGCCCCGTCTGTGAGAGACTGATGAGCATTAACATGGTACAAGCCCCGTCTGTGAGGAGACTGATGAGCATTAACATGGTACAAGCCCCGTCTGTGAGGAGACTGATGAGCATTAACATGGTACAAGCCCCGTCTGGAAGGTGACTGATGAGCATTAACATGGTACAAGCCCCGTCTGTGAGGAGACTGATGAGCATTAACATGGTACAAGCCCGTCTGTGAGGAGACTGATGAGCATTAACATGGTACAAGCCCCGTCTGTGAGGAGACTGATGAGCATTAACATGGTACAAGCCCCGTCTGTGAGGAGACTGATGAGCATTAACATGGTACAAGCCCCGATGTGACGAGACTGATGAGCATTAACATGGTACAAGCCCCGTCTGTGAGACTGATGAGCATTAACATGGTACAAGCCCCGTCTGTGAGGAGACTGATGAGCATTAACATGGTACAAGCCCCGTCTGTGAGGAGACTGATGAGCATTAACATGGTACAAGCCCCGTCTGTGAGGTGACTGATGAGCATTAACATGGTACAAGCCCCGATGTGACGAGACTGATGAGCATTAACATGGTACAAGCCCCGTCTGTGAGGAGACTGATGAGCATTAACATGGTACAAGCCCCGTCTGTGTGAGGAGACTGATGAGCATTAACATGGTACAAGCCCCGTCTGTGAGGAGACTGATGAGCATTAACATGGTACAAGCCCCGATGTGACGAGACTGATGAGCATTAACATGGTACAAGCCCCGTCTGTGGGAGACTGATGAGCATTAACATGGTACAAGCCCCGTCTGTGAGGAGACTGATGAGCATTAACATGGTACAAGCCCCGATGTGAGGAGACTGATGAGCATTAACATGGTACAAGCCCCGTCTGTGAGGAGACTGATGAGCATTAACATGGTACAAGCCCCGTCTGTGAGGAGACTGATGAGCATTAACATGGTACAAGCCCCGATGTGACGAGACTGATGCGCATTAACATGGTACCCCGTCTGTGAAGCCCATTAACGTCTGTGAGGAGACTGATGAGCATTAACATGGTACAAGCCCCGTCTGTGAGACTGATGAGCATTAACATGGTACAAGCCCGTCTGTGAGGAGACTGATGAGCATTAACATGGTACAGAAGCCCCGTCTGTGAGGAGACTGATGAGCATTAACATGGTACAAGCCCCGTCTGTGAGGAGACTGATGAGCATTAACATGGTACAAGCCCCGTCTGTGTGGAGACTGATGAGCATTAACATGGTACAAGCCCCGTCTGTGAGGAGACTGATGAGCATTAACATGGTACAAGCCCCGTCTGTGAGGAGACTGATGAGCATTAACATGGTACAAGCCCCGTCTGTGAGGAGACTGATGAGCATTAACATGGTACAAGCCCCCGTCATGAGGAGACTGATGCGCATTAACATGGTACAAGCCCCGTCTGTGAGGAGACTGATGAGCATTAACATGGTACAAGCCCCGTCTGTGAGGAGACTGATGAGCATTAACATGGTACAAGCCCCGTCTGTGAGGACTGATGAGCATTAACATGGTACAAGCCCCGTCTGTGAGAGACTGATGCGCATTAACATGGTTAAGCCCGTCTGTGAGGAGACTGATGAGCATTAACATGGTACAAGCCCCGTCTGTGTGGATGGGGGATAGTAATGACCTTGTGTGTCACTGCCAGTGTTAGTTGATGTGGTCGTCTTGCCTCAGTGATCCTCCACTCTGCAGTTATAGCCACTGTCCTCTGATTGAGATGGCAAGGAGTTAGGCTCATACCACAGTCCAGTGTGTGTGTGTGTGTGTGTGTGTGAATACCATTCTTGATTGAGCTCTCATCCTCATGTGTACTTAGGTCTCTATCTCTCAGTAACAGTAATGATGCCCTTCTGCTGCTGTATCACACCACCCTCCAACTGCACACCACACATCAAACCACACACACCCCACACACCCACACGTTCCATTCTTCTGCACAAGCACATGGCTGATGAGAGTGAGGTCAAAATAACAAGGAACCAAACACAGTGCTATTTAACATAGAGGTTAGTAGACAATAAAAAGCTTCTATTCTCATCCCAACCTCCCTCCCCAGTCTCCCTCTCTCCGTCCCTCCTGCAGTCTCCCTCCCTCCGTCCGTCTATCTCCCCTCCCAGTCCCCTCCTCCTCCATCCGTCTATCTGTCTCCCTCCCCTCCCTCCCGTCTCTCTGTCTCCCTCCCTCCCCTCCTTCCTCTGTCCGCCCCTCCCTCCCCCTCTCCCTCTGTCCTCCGTCCGTCTTCTCCTCTCCCTCCCCTCCCTGCAGTCCGGCCTTCTCTCCCTCCTCCTGTCCGTTCCTCTCCTCCCCTCCCTCTCTGTCCGCCTTCTCTCCCTCCTCCTCTGTCCGCCTCTCTCTCCCTCCCTCCCTCTGTCCGTCTCCTCCCTCCCTCCCTCTGTCCTGCCTGTCCGTGTCTCTCTCCCTCCCTCCTCTGTCCGCCTCTCTCCCTCCTCCCTGTCCGGCCTCCTCTCCTCCCTCTGTCCGTCTCTCCTCCCCGTCCGTCTCTCTCCTCCCTCTGTCTGTCGACGAGTCTGGGAGAGGCCGTGGGACGCAGGATATGGGTGAGGCCGGGGATGAGGCTGTGGGGTGAGGCCGGGCGATGAGGCTGTGGGCGAGGCTGTGGGTGATGTGGATGGCTGGGGATGAGGCTGTGGATGAGGCTGGGGATGAGGCTGTGAGGCTGGGAGGCTGTGAGGTGAGGCTGGGGAGATGGGGATGAGGCGGATGGATGAGGGTGGCCTGGGGATGAGCCTGGGGAGGCTGTGGGTGAGGCTGGGGATGAGGCTGGGGATGAGGCTGGGATGAGCCTGGCTGTGGATGAGGCTGGGATGAGCCTGAGGCTGTGGGCTGGGGATGAGGCTGTGGGTGAGGCTGGGGATGAGGCCTGGGGATGAGGCTGTGGGTGAGGTGAGGGCTGTGGGTGAGGCTGGGGATGAGGCTGTGGGTGAGGCTGGGGATGAGGATGTGGCGTGTGTGTGAGAGGATTAGTAATTAGTCTGATCATGTTCCAGTATGATAGACTAATTAACCTCTCTAATATTACACACACACAGAGAGAGAAAGAGACAGAGAAACAGAGACAGTGAGAAACAGAGAGAGAGACAGAAATAGAGAGAGAAATAGAGAGAGAGAGAGAGAGAGAGAGAGAGAGAGAGAGAGAAAGAGAGCGAGAGACAGAGAGAGACAGAACAGAGAGAGACAGAGACAGAGAGAGAAAGAGAGCGAGAGACAGAGAGAGAGAAAGAGAGCGAGAGACAGAGAGAGACAGAGACAGAGAGAGACAGAGACAGAGAGAGACAGAGACAGACAGAGACAGAGAGAGACAGAGACAGAGAGAGACAGAGACAGAGAGAGACAGAGAGAGAGAGAGAGAGAGAGAGAGAGAGAGAGAGAGAGAAAGAGAGAGAGCAGTGGAATGAAGAGTGACGTGAGAAAAAGAGGTAGCAGAGAGATAGGGAGAGGAGAATTTAATTAAGAACTCTGGATGGATCCCTGGTTCCTTCTCATGTCGGTGTATTTAATTGGTGTGTTAATTATGTGTTCAGTCCCCGACAGGTATAAATCCACGTAACCTAATAATATCCATCACTGAAACACCTGTGTCATCTTGGCTCTCCATAGTGCTTTAGTCCTGCCGTGTAGGCAAGTACAGTATGTGTGTACGTGGGAACACTTCAGCTATGAGTAGGTGTGTGGTTAACTGTATATTAGCCAGCATGGGGGGTTGTGAATGAGGACAGCCCCTGGTCCTGGGTGTGCTGGCCCTGAGTGTGCTGGCCCTGAGTGTGCTGGCCCTGAGTGTGCTGGCCCTGAGTGTGCTGGCCCTGAGTGTGCTGGCCCTGAGTGTGCTGGCCCTGAGTGTGCTGGCCTGAGTGTGCTGGTCCTGAGTGTGCAGGTCCTGAGTGTGCAGGTCCTGAGTGTGCAGGCCCTGAGTGTGCAGGCCCTGAGTGTGCAGGTCCTGAGTGTGCCAGGTCCTGAGTGTGCAGGTCCTGAGTGTGCAGGTCCTGAGTGTTGCAGGTCCTGGGTGTGCGCAGCCTGGTGTGTTGTTCAGCCCTGAGTGTGCAGGTCCTGAGTGTGCTGGTCTGAGTGTGCAGGTCCTGAGTGTGCAGGTCACTGAGTGTGAGGTCCTGAGTGTGCAGGTCCCTGAGTGTGCAGGTCCTGAGTGTGCTGGCCCTGAGGTGTGCTGGTCCTGAGTGTGCTGGCCCTGAGTGTGCTGGCCCTGAGTGTGCAGGTCCTGAGTGTGCTGGCCCTGAGTGTGCTGGTCCTGAGTGTGCAGGTCCTGAGTGTGCTGGCCCTGAGTGTGCTGGTCCTGAGTGTGCTGGCCCTGAGTGTGCTGGTCCTGAGTGTGCAGGTCCTGAGTGTGCAGGTCCTGAGTGTGCTGGCCCTGAGTGTGCTGGCCCTGAGTGTGTTGGTCCTGAGTGTGCTGGTCCTGAGTGTGCAGGTCCTGAGTGTGCAGGTCCTGAGTGTGCTGCTGTTAACATGCTGTAGCTGGTAAAGCTGCTACAGAGTACAGTGGAGCAGTGTGAGGGCAGTGAGAGGGCAGCATCTCCCTGTAGACTGGAGAGTAGAAGCATGCTAGTGTTCTTTATGAGCACACAGAGAGTAGAAGCACGCTAGTGTTCTTTATGAGCACACAGAGAGTAGAAGCACGCTAGTGTTCTTTATGAGCACACAGAGAGTAGAAGCACGCTAGTGTTCTTTATGAGCACACAGAGAGTAGAAGCACGCTAGTGTTCTTTATGAGCACACAGAGAGTAGAAGCACGCTAGTGTTCTTTATGAGCACACAG
>NW_027016045.1:0-10527 GCF_036934945.1 Oncorhynchus masou masou | reverse complement strand
CTTCTAGCTCAAGGCCATCAGACTGTTAACCTCTTACACTTATTGTGGCGCTATTTCATTTTTGGAAGAAAAACGTTCCCGTTTTAAACAAGATATTTTGTCACAAAAAGATGCTTGACTATGCATATAATTGCTACTGTTCGAAAGAAAACACTCTGACGTGTCCAGAAATACAAATATCTTCTCTGTGCGTGCCCTTTAACGTGAGCTTCAGGCAAAACCAAGATGACTTGGCATCCAGGAAATGACAAGGATTTTTGAGGCTCTGTCTTTCATGATCTCCTTATATGGCTGTGAACGCAAGAGGAATGAGTCTGCCCTTTCTGTCGTTTCCCCAAGGTGTCTGCAGCATTGTGACGTATTTGTAGGCAGATCGTTGGAAGATTGACCATAAGAGACCACATTTACCACGTGTCCGCCCGGTGTCCTGCGCCGAAATTGGTGCGCAAAAGTCACCTGCCAGTATTTTCCATGGGGCACAGAGAGAGAAGCAAGCTTCCATGAACTGCATGTCAATGAAGAGATATGTGAAAAAACACCTTGAGGATTGATTCCAAACAACGTTTGCCATGTTTCGGTCGATATTATGTAGTTAATCCGGAAAAAGTTTCACGTTGTAGGTGACTGCATTTTCGGTTCGTTTCGGTAGCCAGGCGCAATGTAGAAAACGGAACGATTTCTCCTACACACAGACGCTTTCCAGGAAACACTGCGCATTTGGTATGTGGCTGGGAGTCTCCTCATTGAAAACATCAGAAGCTCTTCAAAGGTAAATGATTTTATTTATTTGGTTATCTGGCTTTTGTGAAAATGTTGCGTGCTACATGCTACACAAAATGCTATGCTAGCTTTGCATACTCTTACACAAATTAGTCAATTTCTATGGTTCAAAAGCATATTTTGAAATCTGAGATGACAGTGTTGTTAAGAAAAGGCTAAGCTTGAGAGCAAACGCATTATTTTAATTTTATTTGCGATTTTCAGAAATCGTTAACGTTGCGTTATGCTAATGAGCCTGAGGCTTAGTCACAATCCCGGATCCGGGATGGGGAGTTTCAAGAGTTAAACAGCCACCACTAACATTGAGTGGCTGCTGCCAACACACTGACACTGACTCAACTCCAGCCACTTTAATAATGGGAATTGATGGGAAATGATGTAAATATATCACTAGCCACTTTAAACAATACTACCTTATATAATGTTACTTACCCTACATTATTCATCTCATATGTATACGTATATACTGTACTCTATATCATCGACTGCATCCTTATGTAATACATTTATCACTAGCCACTTTAACTATGCCACTTTGTTTACATACTCATCTCATATGTATATACTGTACTCGATACCATCTACCTTATCTTGCCTATGCTGCTCTGTACCATCACTCATTCATATATCCTTATGTACATATTCTTTATCCCCTTACACTGTGTATAAGACAGTAGTTTAGGAATTGTTAGTTAGATTACTTGTTGGTTATTACTGCATTGTCGGAACTAGAAGCACAAGCATTTCGCTACACTCGCATTAACATCTGCTAACCATGTGTATGTGACAAATAAAATTTGATTTGATTTGAACTGAAATGTGTCTTCCTTATTTAACCCAACCCCTCTGAATCAGAGATGTGTGGGGGGCTGCCAAGAGTGGGTTAACTGCCTTGCTCAGGGGCAAAATGACAGATTTTTACCTTGTCAGCTCAGAGATTCAATCCAGTAACATTTCGGGAACATACACCTTTCCTCTTCCCGGAGAGTTCTTTATTTCTGCCTGTGCGATGTACGGACAGGGACAGTATATCAGGAGAGAGCAATGATTCTGTGAAACAGAGTATGTTACAGTCCCTGATATCTCTCTGGAAGGAGATCCTCGTCCTGAGCTCGTCTACTTTATTGTCCAGGGACAGAATATTAGTCAGTAATATACTCGGAAGCGGTGGATGGTGTGCACGCCTAGGACTAGAAGTCAACTATGAATACCTATTTTCCGCCAGCGGCATCTTGGAGCAGTCTCTGGGGTAAGTTCAATTGCTTGGGGGGTACGAACAAATAATCTAATTCGGGAAAGTCGTATTTGTGGTCAGAACACTGGTAAGTTACCGCCACTCTGATATCCAAAAGTTATTTCCTGGCTGCATGTATTAACACAAAAAAACGTTCTGGGCTAATAATGTAAGAAATAACACAAAAAATATATAATACTGCAAAGTTGCTTAGGAGCTAGAAGCAAGGCTGCCATGTCTGTCGGCGCCATCTTCTCTCTTCTCTTCTCTTTCAAGCCCACTCATTGCAGTAAGAAAAGATGCCCACTTATTGCTATAATCTCAGACAGCTGTTGTTTTATGAAAGTGCTCCCGTGCATAATGTAACACCCAACCATTTCCTCCTAAACAGACACCTATAAGAATGAGCCAGTAAATTACTATAACTTGGCCAGTGAATGGATGAATGGAGTATTTAGCCAGATGCTATTGAAACTAGCGAGGCTGCAAAATCTGAATGGGACTGGAAGGTGGACATCGATAGCGATGTAATGGGCTGGGCAGCATGGGAAAAATGAAATGTCATGTCTTGGGGGCTGCTGCCGTCACCGGAACAGAAGCGGACCTGATTTATAGAATCTGGAAAGATACTGTACTATCTGTCTGTCTGCTGGTGGCAATAAACTGAAGATTAACCTTACGTTCTTTGGCCTCTCTCCAGAAGTAGCCTGAAGGGCATTCTCCGCTGTTTACTAATCAAAATAAAGTTGCTTTTTCAATACTGCAGTCCCGGAGATGGCTTATAGCCTTATAGCAGTAACACAGACCTTGGAGTTATTGACTTCTCCACTCTACCCATATGAGTATCATAAATGTGGAAGATGAACACCCTCCCACCACCCGGCACAATATACAATCGCCAGCCCTTGAGAAAACATTGGTTTATTAAAAACAAACATACATAGATATATTGGTACACCACCAATATGACTAGCAGTAAAACATATTGTACAAGTAAAAAAAAAAAAAAAGAAGCTTTTTTAGTATTTCCAAAATGAGGAATTTGTCTCTATAATATTCTAGAAAAAAACTAGATTTATTTTGTCAAAGTAATTATATTTTCAAGAATATTTTACTAACCAACTTAATCATTAACTCCGCATTATAGCAGAACAGAAAATGATTGGTCGTTGTTTGGGAGTTCCTAGCTGTATCCTTTGTGAACTGAGGAAAGGAGGTATTTGTGTCCACTGACACCGAAGCATGATCCTCTTTCACGCTCCAGCTTTGAGCCAGGGCCAAGGCTCTGAATGGTGCTGCTGACCTCTGTGGCCCTAGTGGCCTCTACCCCTGGCCCTCAAACCAAACAACAACTGCACAGCATCCCAATTCTCAGGGGCCAGGAGAACACACACGCACAGAGCAGGGTAGAGTAGAGCAGGGTAGAGCTGAGCAGGGTAAAGCAGCACCCCATCTGGGCCTAAAGACTGACCTCAGGCCAAGAACACAACAGAGCACCACAGTTCCCACACAAGCCCTGGAGCATGACGAGGGAAACAGAGGAAGAAAGGATGAGAGGAGAGTCGAGGGGAGGAAGGGAAGGAGGAAGGGTGGGGAGAGGGATAAATACAGAGGGGGAGGGGTAGAGGAAGACTGGGTAAGCGAGAGAGAAAGGCATACACTCTTAGAAAGAAAAGGTGCTATCTAGAACCTAAAAGGGTTCTTTGGCTGTCCCCATAGGAGAACCCTTTGCAGAACCCTATTAGGTTCCACGTAGAACCCTTTCCACAAAGGGTTATACATGGAACCCAATGAGGTTCTATCTGGAGCCAAAAAGGGTTCTCCTATGGGGACCACTGAAGAAGCCTTATGGAACTCTTTTTTTCTAAGAGTGTATATTAGACAGGGTATAGGTGAGAGGGAGGCAAGAAAGAGGGGGGATGGAGAGATGGGGTGAGGAGAGAGGTAGGGGAGGGATAAATACAAAAACATTGTCAGGCAGAAAAAGACTGAGATGAAAGAATGGGGGTAAGAGAGTGAGAGACAGAAACTAGACAGACAGACAAGGCAGCAGTTTGTCTGGGGTGGCGGCCACAAATGAAAATCGAAATAAAATGTTATCCATCACATAAACAACAGGTTTAGAATAACAGCTTACTTATGAGCCCTTCCCAAAAATGCAGAGGGAAATAAAAATACACAATGAGTAACGATAACCTATATAACCTATATGGCTATATACACAGGGTATTAGTACCGAATCAATGTGCAGTGATACGAGGTAATTGAGGTAGTTACTGTATGTATGTATATCAAACTAGAAACAGGTAATAAACAGTAGCAGCAGTGTATGTGATAGGTCAAAAAAGTTTGTGCAAAAAGGGTAAATACAAATAGCTCGGTATTTGGTATTTGGTATTTGGTTAACCATTTACAGTTCATTCCGAAAGTATTCAGACCCGTTGATATTTTCCACATTTTGTTACTTTACAGCCTTAATCTAAAATTGATTACATTGTTCCCCCCCCCTCATCGATCTACACACAATACCCCATAATGACAAAAGAAAAAACAGGTTTGTAGACATTTTTGCTAATTTATAAAAAAAAAAAAAAAAGAGGAAATATAGTTATTCAGACACTTTACTCAGTACTTTGTTGAAGCACCTTTGGCAGTGATTCCAGCCTTGAGTCTTCTTGGGTATTACGCTACAAGCTTGGCACACCTGTATTTGGGGAGTTTCTTCCATACTTCTCTGCAGATCTTCACAAGCTCTGCCAGGTTGGATGGGGAGCGTTGCTCTATTTTCAAGTCTCTCCAGAGATGTTCGATCGAAGTCCGGGCTCTGGTTGGGCCACTCAAGGACATTCAGAGACCTGTCCCGAAGCCACTCATGCATTTGGCTTGGCAGTGAACAGAGGGTCGTTGTCCTGTTGGAAGGTGAACCTTCGCTCCAGTCTGTGATCCTGAGCGCTCTGGAGTAGGTCTCTCTCTGTACTTTGCTCCGTTCATATTTTCCTTGATCCTGAGAAGTCTCCAATTCCCTGCAGCTGAAAACATCCCCACAGCATGATGCTGCCACCACCATGCTTCACTGTAGGGATGGTGTCAGGTTTCCTCCAGACGTGACGCTTGGTATCATCAGACCAGAGAATCTTGTTTCTTATGGTCTGAGAGTCTTTAGGTTCCTTTTTGAAAACTCCAAGCGGGCTGCCATGTGCCTTTTACTGAGGAGTGGCTTCCATCTGGCACTCTACCAAAAAGTCCTGAATGGTGGAGTGCTGCAGAGATGGTTGTCCTTCTGGAATGTTCTCCAATCTCCACTGAGGAAGTCTGGAGCTCTGTCAGAGTGACCATCGGGTTCTTGGTTACCTCCCTGACCAAGGCCCTTCTCCCCCGATTGCTCAGTTTGGCCGGGCGGCCAGCTCTAGGAAGAATCTTGGTGGTTCCAAATTTCTTCCATTTAAGAATGATGGAGATCTGTGCCTCAACTCAATCCTGTCTCTGAGCTCTATGAACAATTCATTTGACCTCATGGCTTGGTTTTTGCTCTGACATGCACTGTCAACTGTGGGAACTTATATAGACAAGAGGGTGACTTTCCAAATCAAATCAAATTGAATTGGTCACATACCCACGTTTATCAGATGTAAAATGGCACCGGAAATAACTTCTCTACATTTTTAATTTGTTATTATTATTTATTTTTTTTATCTTTATTTAACCAGGCAAGTCAGTTAAGAACACATTCTTATTTTCAATGACGGCCTGGGAACAGTGGGTTAACTGCCTGTTCAGGGGCAGAACGACAGATTTGTACCTTGTCAGCTCGGGGGTTAAAACTCACAACCTTCCGGTTACTAGTCCAACGCTCTAACCACTAGGCTACCCTGCAACCCCATACACCAGGACTACGATTCCTCACCACTGACTGGCAGAATCCTTTTTTCCCTTTAACAAGACTGACAAGCTCGACATGAATGATATACTGTATGATATATGTATTTTTGTAAATTACAGCTGGTGCACGATATCTATGGAAGTCTCGAGCTATAGCTCGCCTGAGGTAGATAGGATGAGGATAGGATCAGCTGTTGACCACTGTCACGCTGGCATGAATGATTCGGGAGTCAGGAGTAGGAATGCGTAATAGGGTTTTTTATTATACCCAAATTACGGCATGCAGTGTAAAGGCACGGGACGAAGACCAAACAAACACTTTACCAAACACAGGTTAGAAACGCAAACAAATAGCCTCAAATAAATAACACAAGCTCACAATGTTTAACACCCGGGGAGACCCGTAATCTTCTGCGAAATTCACAATGGCACGAAAGCCAAAACACACAGCACAGGTACTCACACGCATCTACGGACATTGTAACAATAAGACAGGACAATGGTAAACCAAGGGCACACTTATACAATTACTAATCACGGGGAATAGGGGCCAGGTGTGCTTAATGAAAGTTCCGGAGGGATCAATGACAACCACACTATTTACCTAGAGAGATTTCATCTGTATTTTTCGTAGCTGTTTTACATACCACCACAGACTGAGGCTGGCACTAAGACAGCATTGAATGAGCTGTATTCCGACATAAGCAAACAAGAAAATGTTTGACTAGAGGAGGCGCACCTAGTAGCTGGGGACTTTAATGCACAGAAACTTAAATCCATTTAAATGCGCAACCAGAGGGAAAATAACTGGACCACCTTTACTCCACACACCGAGACCCATACAAAGCTCTCCCTCATCCTCCATTTGGCAAATCTGACCATAATTCTATCATCCTGATTCCTGCTTATAAGCAACAACAAAAATAAAGCAGGAAGCAACACTGACTAAATCAATAAAAAAGTGATCAGATGAAGCAGATGCAAAGCTACAGGACTGTTTTGCTAACACCGACTGGAATATGTTCCGGGATTCCTTGGATGGCATTGAGGAGTAGACCACATCAGTTATAGGCTTCATCAATAAGTGCATTGATGACGTCGTCCCCACACTGACCATACGTACATACCCCAACCAGAAGCCATGGATTACATGCAGCATCCGCACTGAGCTAAAGGCTAGAGCTACCCCTTTCAAGGAGCGGGACTCTAACCCGGAGGCCTATAATAACTCCGACGACGAACCATCAAACAGGCAAAGCGTCAATGCAGGACTAAGATTGAATCATACTACAACGGCTCTGACGTTTGTCGGATCTGGCAGGGTTTGCAAACCATCACAGATTACAAAGGGAAGCACAGCCGAGAGCTGCTCAGTGACACAAGCCTACCGGAGGAGGAAAACTACTTCTATGTTCGCTTCGAGGCACATAACACTGTAACGTGCATGAGAGCACCAGCTGTTCCGGAAGACTGTGTGATCACGCTCTCTGCCGCCGATATGAGTAAGAGCTTTAAACAGGTCAATATTCACAAGGCCGCAGGGCCAGATGGATTACCAGGACGTGTACTATAAGCATGCTCTGACCAACTGGCAAGTGTCTTCATTGTTAATTTCAAACTCTCCCTGTCCGAGTCTGTAATACCAACATGTTTCAAGCAGACCACCATTTTGCCTGTGCCCAAGAACACTAAGGTAACCTGCCTAAATGACTACCGACCCATAACACTCACTTCTGTAGCCATGAAGTGCTTTGAAAAGCTGGTCATGGCTCACATCAACACCATTATGCCAGAAACCCTAGACTCACTCCAATTTGCATACCGCTCCAACAGATCCACAAATGACGCAATCTCTATTGCACTCCACACTGCCCTTTCCCACCTGGACAGAAGGAAAAACTGTGAATGCTATTAATTGACTACAGCTCAGCGTTCAACAGCATAGTGCCCTCAAAGCTCACCAATAGGTTAAGGACCCTGGGACTAAACACCTCCTTCTGCAACTGGATCCTGGACTTCCTGACGGGCCGCCCCCAGGTGGTAAGGGTAGGTAACAATAGATTTGCCACGCTGATCCTCAACACAGGGGTCCCTCAGGGGTGCTTGCTCAGTCCCATTCTCTACTCCCTGTTCACTCATGACTGCACGGCCAGGCATGACACCAACACCATCATTAAGTTTGCCGATGACACAACAGCGGTAGACCTGATCCCCGAAAATGACGAGACAGCCTTTAGGGAGGTCAGAGACCTGGCAGTATGGTGCCAGAACAACAACCTCTCCCTCAACGTGATCAAGACAAAGGAGATGATTGTGGACTACTTGAAAAGGAGGACCTTGCACGCCCCCATTCTCATCAACGGGGCTGCAGTGGAGCACGTTGAGAGCTTCAAGTTCTTTGGTGTCCACATCACCAACAAACTAACAATGTCCAAGCACACCTAGACAGTTGTGAAGAGGGCATGACAAAACCTCTTCCCCCTGAGGAGACTGAAAATATTTGGCATGGGTCCTCAGATCCTCAAAATGTTCTACAGCTGCACCATGGAGAGCATCCTGACTGGTTGCACCACTGCCCGGTATTGCAACTGCCCGGCCTCCAACTGCAAGGCACTACAGAGGGTAGTGCGAACGGACCAGTACATCACTGGGTCCAAGCTTCCTGCCATCCAGGACCTCTATACCAGGCAGTGTCAGAGGAAGGTCCTAAAAATTGTCAAAGACTTCAGCCATCCTAGTCATATACTGTTCTCTCTGCTACCACATGGCAAATGGTCTAGGTCCAAGAGGCTTCAAAACAGCTTCTACCCCAGGCCATAAGACTCCTAAACATCTAATAAAATGGCTCCCCAGACTATTTACATTGCCGACCACCAATCCCATTATTTTACACCGCTGCTTCTCTCTGTTGTTATCATCTATACTTAGTCACTTTATTAACTCTACCTACATGTACATATTACCTCAACTAACCGGTGCCCCCACACATTTCTCTAATGGTAACTCCTGTATATCGACTCGCTATTGTTATTTTACTGCTGCTCTTTAATTACTTGTTACTTTTATTTTTTATTCTTATCCGTATTTCTTTTAACTGCATTGTTGGTTAGGGGCTCGTAAGTAAGCATTTCACTGTAAGGTGCAAGTGACTAGTAGTCGGAGGGTTACATACATGTTAACCAAATACATTTAAACTCAGTTTTTCACAATTCCTGACATTTAATCCTAGTAAAAAATCCCTGTTTTAGGTCAGTTAGGATCACCACTTTATTTTAAGAAAATGAAATGACAAAATAATAGTAGAGAATGATTTATTTCAGCTTGTATTTCTTTCATCACATTGACAGTGGGTCAGTGTAAGGGTTTTACCCATCTTGCTCTGAAGAGGTGTAGCAAGGATCGGACCAAGATGCGGCGTGGTAAGTGTCCATGGATGTTTATTTAAAAACATAAACTGAACACTCATTGAATACAAAACAATTAAACGTGAACAAAACCGAAACAATACCGTGTGGCGAACAAACACAGACACGGAAACAATCACCCACAAAACAACAGTGAAACCCAGGCTACCTAAGTATGATTCTCAATCAGAGACAACTAACGACACCTGCCTCTGATTGAGAACCATACTAGGCCCAACACAGAAAACCAACCTAGAAACACAACCTAGAAACACCAACCTAGAAACCCCCCCCAATGTGCGGCTGCAAAACCTGAACCTATAGGGGATGGTCTGGGTGGGCATCTGTCCGCGGTGGCGGCTCTGGTGCTGGACGTGGACCCCACTCCACCATAGTCTTAGTCCGCCTCTGTGGCCTCCTAGGAACGATGACCCTTGCCGCCGACCATGACCTGGGTCCCTAATAAATAGGCCCACAGGACTATTGGACTTCTGGACTTAAAAAATTCCTCCGGACTGAGGGGCAGCTCAGGACTGAGGGGTAGCTCAGACTGGTTGACGGCTCTGGCTGCTCCTGGCTGGTTGACGGCTCTGGCAGCTCCTGGCTGACTGACGTCTCTGGCAGCTCCTGGCTGGTTGACGGCTCTGGAAGATCCTAGCTGTCTGGCGGCTCTGGCGGCTCAGGACAGACGGGAGACTCTAGCAGCTCTGGACAGGCGGGAGACTCTAGCAGCTTTGGACAGGCGGGAGACTCTAGCAGCTCTGGACAGGCGGGAGACTCTAGCAGCTCTGGAGAGACGGAAAGCGCTAGCAGCGCTGGACAGGCGGGAGCACCTGTAGACAAAGGACGAAGAGACAGCCTGGTGTGGGTGGCTGCCACCGGAGGGCTGGTGCGTGGAGGTGGCACTGGATGGACAGGACCGTGAAGGCGTGCTGGAGATCTTGAGAGCAGGGCTGGCACCATCCACCCTGGCTGGATCTTCACCCTAGCCCGGCAGATGTGGGGAACTGGGATGTAGCGCACCGGGTTAAGCATGCGTACTGGGGAAACCGTGCGTTCCACCGCATAACACAGTGCCTGACCAGTACAACGCCCGCCACGGTTAGCATTGCTAGGAGTACTGTAGCGCTGAGCTGGCACAGGACGTGCAGGGCTAGGAAGGTGCACAGGAGGCCTGGTGCGTGAGGCTGGCACAGTCTTCACCAGACGACTAGCACGCACCTCAGGACG
>NW_027016044.1:0-10527 GCF_036934945.1 Oncorhynchus masou masou | reverse complement strand
GAGGAGATAGAGAATAATTTATATGAGGCATTTTCACACAATATTACACCCACTTTAGGATAACCTGAAATAAATTGTACAACACATTACCGCATGACTATCTACATAAAAAGCCGGAGCACCAAGGCACAGTCCAACCAGAAATGAGGAGATAGTTGCAGGAAGCCTGTCACGCCTGTTGAATATATGCAAAAGATGTTTAAATCTGTGAAATTTACATAAACTTTTTAAGAAATGGCATGTCTGGACGGAGACGGCAGGAGAAAACAGATATCCACTGGATGGTTCATTCAACAAGACGAGGTTGAATTTAGTCAAGGAGATAATTCAGACAAGACAAATGGACAAAAGAATTGAAAGTACCCTGAAATCAGGTGATGATGCTGGAAGGACAGATCGTCATGAACAAGGCTACCGTGACACTAAAGCTGGAGAGAACAATAGAAGGACAGATCGTCATGAACAAGGCTACCGTGAAGCTGGAGAGAACAATAGAAGGACAGATCGTCATGAACAAGGCTACCGTGACACTAAAGCTGGAGAGAACAATAGAAGGACAGATCGTCATGAACAAGGCTACCGTGACACTAAAGCTGGAGAGAACAATAGAAGGACAGATCGTCATGAACAAGGCTACCGTGACACTAAAGCTGGAGAGAACAATAGAAGGACAGATCGTCATGAACAAGGCTACCGTGACACTAGAGCTGGAGAGAACAATAGAAGGACAGATCGTCATGAACAAGGCTACCGTGACACTAAAGCTGGAGAGAACAATAGAAGGACAGATCGTCATGAACAAGGCTACCGTGACACTAGAGCTGGAGAGAACAATAGAAGGACAGATCGTCATGAACAAGGCTACCGTGAAGCTGGAGAGAACAATAGAAGGACAGATCGTCATGAACAAGGCTACCGTGAAGCTGGAGAGAACAATAGAAGGACAGATCGTCATGAACAAGGCTACCGTGACACTAAAGCTGGAGAGAACAATAGAAGGACAGATCGTCATGAACAAGGCTACCGTGACACTAGAGCTGGAGAGAACAATAGAAGGACAGATCGTCATGAACAAGGCTACCGTGACACTAGAGCTGGAGAGAACAATAGAAGGACAGATCGTCATGAACAAGGCTACCGTGACACTAGAGCTGGAGAGAACAATAGAAGGACAGATCGTCATGAACAAGGCTACCGTGACACTAAAGCTGGAGAGAACAATAGAAGGACAGATCGTCATGAACAAGGCTACCGTGACACTAGAGCTGGAGAGAACAATAGAAGGACAGATCGTCATGAACAAGGCTACCGTGACACTAAAGCTGGAGAGAACAATAGAAGGACAGATCGTCATGAACAAGGCTACCGTGACACTAAAGCTGGAGAGAACAATAGAAGGACAGATCGTCATGAACAAGGCTACCGTGACACTAAAGCTGGAGAGAACAATAGAATGACAGATCGTCATGAACAAGGCTACCGTGACACTAAAGCTGGAGAGAACAATAGAAGGACAGATCGTCATGAACAAGGCTACCGTCATGAACAAGGCTGCGTGACCTAAAGCTGGAGAGAACAATAGAAGGACAGATCGTCATGAACAAGGCTACCGTGACACTAAAGCTGGAGAGAACAATAGAAGGACTAGATCGTCATGAACAGGCTACCGTGAGAAGCTGGAGAGAACAATAGAAGGACAGATCGTCATGAACAAGGCTACCGTGACACTAAAGCTGGAGAGAACAATAGAAGGACAGATCGTCATGAACAAGGCTACCGTGACACTAAAGCTGGAGAGAACAATAGAAGGACAGATCGTCATGAACAAGGCTACCGTGAAGCTGGAAGAACAATAGAATGACAGATCGTCATGAACAAGGCTACCGTGACACTAAAGCTGGAGAGAACAATAGAAGGACAGATCGTCATGAACAAGGCTACCGTGACACTAAGAGCTGGAGAGAACAATAGAAGGACAGATCGTCATGAACAAGGCTACCGTGACACTAAAGCTGGAGAGAACAATAGAAGGACAGATCGTCATGAACAAGGCTACCGTGACACTAGAGCTGGAGAGAACAATAGAAGGACAGATCGTCATGAACAAGGCTACCGTGACACTAGAGCTGGAGAGAACAATAGAAGGACAGATCGTCATGAACAAGGCTACCGTGAAGCTGGAGAGAACAATAGAAGGACAGATCGTCGTGAACAAGGCTACCGTGAAGCTGGAGAGAACAATAGAATGACAGATCGTCATGAACAAGGCTACCGTGACACTAAAGCTGGAGAGAACAATAGAAGGACAGATCGTCATGAACAAGGCTACCGTGACACTAAAGCTGGAGAGAACAATAGAAGGACAGATCGTCATGAACAAGGCTACCGTGACACTAAAGCTGGAGAGAACAATAAAGGACAGATCGTCATGAACAAGGCTACCGTGAAGCTGGAGAGAACAATAGAAGGACAGATCTCGTCATGAACAAGGCTACCGTGACACTAAAGCTGGAGAGAACAATAGAAGGACAGATCGTCATGAACAAGGCTACCGTGACACTAAAGCTGGAGAGAACAATAGAAGGACAGATCGTCATGAACAAGGCTACCGTGACACTAGAGCTGGAGAGAACAATAGAATGCGGGAGGAGAGAAATGAGTCAGGACAGAGAGGTGGTGGGGCGGACAGAAGATGAACAGGAGAACTGCTCCACCACCACTGGCAGAAGAACATGGAGAAGCCACAACACGTAACCTCAAGGGGACTCTGATGGAGGAGTGGAAGCCACAACACGTAACCTCAAGGGGACTCTGATGGAGGAGGTGGAAGCCACAACACGTAACCTCAAGGGGACTCTGACGGAGGAGGTGGAAGCCACAACACGTAACCTCAAGGGGACTCTGATGAGGAGGTGGAAGCCACAACACGTAACCTCAAGGGGACTCTGATGAAGGAGGTGGAAGCCACAACACGTAACCTCAAGGGGACTCTGATGAAGGAGGTGGAAGCCACAACACGTAACCTCAAGGGGACTCTGATGGAGGAGGTGGTAGCCACAACACGTAACCTCAAGGGGACTCTGATGAAGGAGGTGGAAGCCACAACACGTAACCTCAAGGGACTCTGATGGAGGAGGTGGAAGCCACAACACGTAACCTCAAGGGGACTCTGATGGAGGAGGTGGAAGCCACAACACGTAACCTCAAGGGGACTCTGATGGAGGAGGTGGAAGCCACAACACGTAACCTCAAGGGGACTCTGATGGAGGAGGTGGTAGCCACAACACGTAACCTCAAGGGGACTCTGATGAAGGAGGTGGAAGCCACAACACGTAACCTCAAGGGGACTCTGATGAAGGAGGTGGAAGCCACAACACGTAACCTCAAGGGGACTCTGATGAAGGAGGTGGAAGCCACAACACGTAACCTCAAGGGGACTCTGATGGAGGAGGTGGAAGACACAACGAGCCGCATGAGAACTAGAATTGGATGTTTAAGTTGTTTCTACAGGCTCACCACAACCACAGTCTGCCACTCCCCCCACAGTCACATCAGTCACACCTGTGAACCTGGTGCCTGTAGGGTATGTGCTTTTCACCACTCAACATTATGGTGACCACAACCATGGACTGGAAGAGGAGGTGGGCCCGCCAGAGCCCTTATGAATGGAACAACACTCAATGCTGGACCTGTGGGCAGTTGGGGCATGTGAGTTTGCAGTGTGGGGGGAAATGGAAGAGGAAGAGGTTACAACAGGGACAGAGGAAGAGGAAGAGGTTACAACAGGGACAGAGGAAGAGGTTACAACAGGGGCAGAGGAAGAGGTTACAACAGGGACAGAGGAAGAGGTTACAACAGGGGCAGAGGAAGAGATTTACAACAGGAACAGAGGAAGAGGTTACAACAGGGACAGAGGGAAGAGGTTACAACAGGGACAGAGGAAGAACAACAGGGACAGAGTGTTACAACAGGGACAGAGGAAGAGGAAGAGGTTACAACAGGGACAGAGGAAGAGGTTACAACAGGGGCAGAGGAAGAGGAAGAGGATACAACAGGGACAGAGGAAGAGGAAGAGGTTACAACAGGGACAGAGGAAGAGGAAGAGGTTACAACAGGGGCAGAGGAAGAGGTTACAACAGGGACAGAGGAAGAGGTTACAACAGGGACAGAGGAAGAGGTTACAACAGGGACAGAGGAAGAGGTTACAACAGGGACAGAGTTACAACAGGGGCAGAGGAAGAGGAAGAGGTTACAACAGGGACAGAGGAAGAGGTTACAACAGGGACAGAGGAAGAGGTTACAACAGGGACAGAGGAAGAGGATACAACAGGGACAGAGGAAGAGGAAGAGGTTACAACAGGGACAGGGGAAGAGGTTACAACAGGGGCAGAGGAAGAGGTTACAACAGGGACAGAGGAAGAGGTTACAACAGGGAAGAGGAAGAGGGTTACAACAGGGACAGAGGAAGAGGTTACAACAGGGGCAGAGGAAGAGGAAGAGGTTACAACAGGGACAGGGGAAGAGGAAGAGGTTGGCAACAGGGGCAGAGGAAGAGGTTACAACAGGGACAGAGGAAGAGGTTACAACAGGGACAGAGGAAGAGGTTACAACAGGGACAGAGGAAGAGGTTACAACAGGACAGAGGAAGAGGTTACAACAGGGACAGAGGAAGAGGAAGAGGTTACAACAGGGACAGAGGAAGAGGTTACAACAGGGACAGAGGAAGAGGTTACAACAGGGACAGAGGAAGAGGATACAACAGGGACAGAGGAAGAGGTTACAACAGGGACAGAGGAAGAGGTTACAACAGGGACAGAGGAAGAGGTTACAACAGGGACAAAGGAAGAGGAAGAGGTTACAACAGGGACAGAGGAAGAGGTTACAACAGGGACAGAGGAAGAGGTTACAACAGGGACAGAGGAAGAGGAAGAGGTTACAACAGGACAGTAGAGGAAGAGGATACAACAGACAGAGGAAGAGGAAGAGGTTACAACAGGGACAGAGGAAGAGGTTACAACAGGGACAGAGGAGGAGGTTACAACAGGGACAGAGGAAGAGGAAGAGGTTACAACAGGGACAGAGGAAGAGGATACAACAGGGACAGAGGAAGAGGAGGTTACAACAGGGACAGAGGAAGAGGTTACAACAGGGACAGAGGAAGAGGTTACAACAGGGACAGAGGAAGAGGTTAGGACAGAGGTTAAACAGGACAGAGGAAGAGGTTACAACAGGAACAGAGGAAGAGGTTACAACAGGGACAGAGGAAGAGGTTACAACAGGGACAAAGGAAGAGGAAGAGGTTACAACAGGGACAGAGGAAGAGGATACAACAGGGACAGAGGAAGAGGTTACAACAGGGACAGAGGAAGAGGTTACAACAGGGACAGAGGAAGAGGAAGAGGTTACAACAGGGACAGAGGAAGAGGTTACAACAGGGACAGAGTGAAGGACAGAGGAAGAGGAAGAGGTTACAACAGGGACAGAGGAAGAGGTTACAACAGGGACAGAGGAAGAGGAAGAGGTTACAACAGGGACAGAGGAAGAGGATACAACAGGGACAGAGGAAGAGGAAGAGGTTACAACAGGGACAGAGGAAGAGGATACAACAGGGATAGAGGAAGAGGTTACAACAGGGACAGAGGAAGAGGTTACAACAGGGACAGAGGAAGAGGAAGAGGTTACAACAGGGACAGAGGAAGAGGATGCAACAGGGACAGAGGAAGAGGAAGAGGTTACAACAGGGACAGAGGAAGAGGGCACAACAGGACCGAGGAAGAGGAAGAGGTTACAATGGGGACAGAGGAAGAGGTTACAACAGGGGCAGAGGAAGAGGGTACAACAGGGACCGAGGAAACGTTGGTCCAGCAGAGGAAGCTCCAGTGTCTCCAGTACGAATTCAATGATGGAAGAGAAGAGCTGATGGTTACTCTGAATGTTAATGGACATGAACCATTTCTAATAGACACTGGAGTTCCTGTTTCACAAACCTGGACAAGTTGTTGGGGCTTCCATCCGTTACGATAACAGGGGCATCAGGACAGCCCAGGAATGTGTGAACCGGACAAAGACTTGTTTAATGAACCTCTGGTTGACTCTGACATGGTGCAGTTTGTTGCTGGTTTATATAGATCAAAGTACAGGTAAATGATTTGCTGTAGTAGACGTGGAAGGTGATATTGAGGTTATACGGCCCCCCCCACCGGAACATTTATCATGCAGCAGGCAGAATTATTAGCTCTGAAAACAGCTTGTGAATTGGGGGAAGGGAAGGCCCTTACTGTCTACGCTGACTCATCATACTATTGGGGTTTGTTTGTCACGTGGGGTTTGGAGAGCAACAGGGTTTACTTGCACCACAGGAACACCTATTAAGAATAGGACATATGTTGAACAGTTGATTGAAGCAATGCAAAACCTAATAAATTGGCTATTGTTAAAGTTGAGGCACACAAACAGGTGTGAGGATTATGCTAGAATTGGTAACAGCATAGCTGCTGAGGAGGCCAAATTGGATGCTTCCGTTGTCACACACATGCATTCTATTTTTCGCGTTTGTGTCCATCTGATACTACTGATCTTGAGAAACAGCAGCAGGCTGATGTTCTCAGTCACTCATGTGTGTGGAGGGAGAGAGGGTGTGCTCTCTGTCCTACGTCTGGTTTATGACTGCATCTTTTGTCTGACATGCCTGTTTACCATCAACCATGATCTCTACTGCTTGCCGATTGGCTCGCGGGAGTGAGTGGAGAACGTTTCGGCCCAACGGTTGTGCCCAAATTTGACTCAGAACATAAAGCAGTTAAATTACTGTTGAGCAACATGTTTGTTATTTAACATAGACAACGGAACTCCACTGAGAATTCCACTGGAAACTCCACTGGGAACTCCCCTGGGAACTCCACTGGAAACTCCACTGAGAACTCCACTGAGAACTCCACTGGGAACTCCACTGAGAACTCCACTGAGAACTCCACTGGGAACTCCACTGAGAACTCCACTGGGAACTCCCTGGGAACTCTACTCTACTGGGAACTCCACTGTGAACTCCACTGGGAACTCCACTGAGAACTCCACTGGGAACTCCACTGTGAACTCCACTGAGAACTCCCCTGGGAACTCCACTGAGAACTCCCTGGGAACTCCACTGGGAACTCCACTGGGAACTCCACTGCAACCAGGGAAGTTCTCCACTCCAAGAGGAACTTTTGTCCACCTTGCTATGGATTTCATAGACATGGTAGAGTGAAAAGAAAGAAAGAGATGCTGCCTGGTGATAATTGACGTCTCACAGAGACACGGCAGGTGGGACCCAAAAATCTGCAATTTGAACTCCAGACCAAAGGACACATTTCCACCGGTCTCATGTCCATTGCTCGTGTTTCTTGGCCCAAACAAGTATCTTCTTCTTATTGGTGTCCTTTAGTAGTGGCTTCTTTGCAGCAATTTGACCATGAAGGCATGATTCACGCAGTCTCTTCTGAACAGTTGATGTTGAGATGTGTCTGTTACTTGAACTCTGTGAAGCATTTATTTGGGGGCTGCAATTTCTGAGGCTGGTAACTCTAATGAACTTATCCTCTGGGTCTTCCGTTCCTGTGGCGGTCCTCATGAGAGCCAGTTTCGTCATGGCGATGATTTTTGCGACGGCACTTTAAGAAACGTTCAAAGTTCTTGACATTTTCCGTATTGACTGACCTTCACGTCTTAAAGTAATGATGGACTGTCATTTATCTTTGCTTATTTGGGCTGTTCTTGACATAATGTGGACTTGGTCTTTTACCAAATAGGGTTATCTTCTGTATACGTTGTGTTACAACGCAGCTGATTGGCTCAAACGCATTAAGAAGGAAATACATTCCACAAATAACATTTAAGAAGGCACATCGGTTAATCGAAATGCATTCCGGGTGACTACCTCATGAAGCTGGTTGAGAAAATGCCAAGAGTCTACAAAGCTGTCATCCAGGCAAAGGGTGACTATTTGGGGCGGCAGGGTAGCCTAGTGGTTAGAGCTTTGGGCTAGTAACCAAAAGGTTGCTAGATCGAATCCCTGGGCTGACAAGGAAACAATCTGTCATTCTGCCCCCGAACAAGGTAGTTATCCCACTGTTCCTTGGCCATCAATGTAAATAAGAATTTGTTCTTAACTGACTTGTCTGGATAAATAAATAAAACATTTTTTCGAAGAATCTCAAATATAAAATATATTTTGATTTGTTTAACTATTTTTTGTTTACGACATGTGTTATTTCATAGTTGATGTCTTCACTATTATTTTACAATGTATAAAATAGTTTAAAAAAATAAAGAAAAACCCTTGAATGAGTAGGTGTGTCCAATCTTTTGACAGGTAGTATAAGTCTTTGGAAGGGCATGATAAACCTGAGCCTCCTAGGTTTTGTATTGAGGTCAGTGTACCCAGAGGAGGACAGGAGCTGGCTGTAAATATTTTCTTAATGTCTTCTTGAACTGCACTGTTGGGCTTGTAAGTAAGCATTTCACGGTAAGGTCTACACTTGTTGTATTCGGCGAATGTGACAAAGTTTGATTTGCAAATGAATCATTTGTTCACGAAAAATATCGTTCTCACATATTCGTGTTATTTAACGCTGTAATTTAAAGGAATGAGTTGTTTTGGGTGGATTTTTATACTTTAAGTGTAAAAAAATACATTTTTGAGGAAAATAGACACAATTGCAAACTTCGTGGTGTTGGTCTGATGATGAAATCTGTCATCGGCCTCCCCTTGCCTGAGGAACACCCCCCCATGTCAGAGGACACCTGGACCACCTACTGAGATGTAGAAATCTGTCATCGGCCTCCCTTGCCTGAGGAACACCCCCCCCATGTCAGAGGACACCTGGACCACCTACTGAGATGTAGAAATCTGTCATCGCCCTCCCCTTGCCTGAGGAACACCCCCCCCCATGTCAGAGGACACCTGGACCACCTACTGAGATGTAGAAATCTGTCATCGGCCTCCCCTTGCCTGAGGAACACCCCCCCCCCATGTCAGAGGACACCTGGACCACCTACTGAGATGTAGAAATCTGTCATCGGCCTCCCCTTGCCTGAGGAACACCCCCCCATGTCAGAGGACACCTGGACCACCTACTGAGATGTAGAAATCTGTCATCGGCCTCCCCTTGCCTGAGGAACACCCCCCCCCATGTCAGAGGACACCTGGACCACCTACTGAGATGTAGAAATCTGTCATCGCCCTCCCTTGCCTGAGGAACACCCCCCCATGTCAGAGGACACCTGGACCACCTACTGAGATGTAGAAATCTGTCATCGGCCTCCCCTTGCCTGAGGAACACCCCCCCCATGTCAGAGGACACCTGGACCACCTACTGAGATGTAGAAATCTGTCATCGGCCTCCCTTGCCTGAGGAACACCCCCCACCCCAACCACCACCACCCCCTCCCCCATGTCAGAGGACACCTGGACCACCTACTGAGATGTAGAAATCTGTCATCGCCCTCCCCTTTCCTGAGGAACACCCCCCCCATGTCAGAGGACACCTGGACCACCTACTGAGATGTAGAAATCTGTCATCGGCCTCCCTTGCCTGAGGAACACCCCCCCATGTCAGAGGACACCTGGACCACCTACTGAGATGTAGAAATCTGTCATCGGCCTCCCTTGCCTGAGGAACACCCCCCCCCCACCCCCACCCCCACCCCCCCCCATGTCAGAGGACACCTGGACCACCTACTGAGATGTAGAAATCTGTCATCGCCCTCCCTTGCCTGAGGAACACCCCCCCCACCCCCCACCCCCCACCCCATGTCAGAGGACACCTGGACCACCTACTGAGATGTAGAAATCTGTCATCGCCTCCCCTTGCCTGAGGAACACCCCCCATGTCAGAGGACACCTGGACCACCTACTGAGATGTAGAAATCTGTCATCGGCCTCCCTTGCCTGAGGAACACCCCCCCCCCCATGTCAGAGGACACCTGGACCACCTACTGAGATGTAGAAATCTGTCATCGCCCTCCCTTGCCTGAGGAACACCCCCCCCCATGTCAGAGGACACCTGGACCACCTACTGAGATGTAGAAATCTGTCATCGGCCTCCCCTTGCCTGAGGAACACCCCCCCATGTCAGAGGACACCTGGACCACCTACTGAGATGTAGAAATCTGTCATCGGCCTCCCCTTGCCTGAGGAACACCCCCCCCCCATGTCAGAGGACACCTGGACCACCTACTGAGATGTAGAAATCTGTCATCGCCCTCCCTTGCCTGAGGAACACCCCCCCCCCATGTCAGAGGACACCTGGACCACCTACTGAGATGTAGAAATCTGTCATCGGCCTCCCCTTGCCTGGAGGAACACCCCCCCCCATGTCAGAGGACACCTGGACCACCTACTGAGATGTAGAAATCTGTCATCGGCCTCCCCTTGCCTGAGGAACACCCACCCCAACCACCACCACCCCTCCCCCATGTCAGAGGACACCTGGACCACCTACTGAGATGTAGAAATCTGTCATCGCCCTCCCCTTTCCTGAGGAACAC
>NW_027016043.1:0-10527 GCF_036934945.1 Oncorhynchus masou masou | reverse complement strand
CGTACCTCCCAGTCCCTGAACTAGTTTTGACCTTTTGCCCTATCCACGACCACTCTTGCCCACTCCTTTTTGGATTATTACACATCTTAAATGTCAACCATCTGCCTCCTGTGTCTGCATCTGGGTCTCGCCTTGTGTCATAATATAAAATGTTTGACAGAAAAAAATCAAATGGGTAATTTTCTTCTTTTCTACTTTGTTACTGGCAGCTAGAGAAAACCTTAACTGATTGCTTTAAACAATGATCAATATTCAGTGATTCTGTAATGAGGTGTTTGTAGTAAAACTGCACACACCAGTCTTCTTCACCTCAGGACTCTTCTTAAACAGCTTATGTCCAGCTGATATTTGTGAGCCTTTGGGTTAAACAGAGAATTATCTGCATTGTTGATAGGAAAAAGGGAATATTCTGAATGAAGTAATAAACAAACCGTCCTATTCCTCTCCCAGTGTCCTTGTATGGCTATTGGCTACCTCTACTCTCAGGCAGGAAGTGTTGAGGACTTGGCACCCCTATAGAACCCTGGACTGAGGCCTTGAAGCAAGAAACACTGACGATTGTCTAATCCTATTCAGAGGATTAGACCCCCTCCGCTAGGCCCCCTCTCTCCCACAGCTGTGCATGCCCCTGGACACCCACCAGCTGGGCTGAACAGAACAGGGCATATATCACAGGGGTATGGAAAGGACAGGAGATAGGTAGAAAGAGCAATGGAAGAGTGCCAGGCAAACCATTAGTGAGTAATGAAAGAGGTACTATACAGTGCCTTTAGAAAGTAGTCACACCCATTGAATTTTTTACACATTTTGAAGTTTTACAGCCTGAATTAAAAAATCATTACATTTAGATTGTGTCACTGGCCTACACACACACACTGAATGAAAAGGACCAAGGTGCAGCGTGGTGAGTGTGCATATTCCTTTATTTATATGACGCCCACAAAAACAATAAACAATCCAAAACCAACCGTGAAGCTAAAGGCTATAGAGCTAAAGGCTACAGGTGGGAAAGGGGCTACTAAGTATGGTTCCCAATCAGAGACAACGATAGACAGCTGACCCTGATTGAGAACCATACCAGGCCAAAACAAAGAAATACAAAACATAGAAAAATGAACATAGAATGCCCACCCAACTCACACCCTGACCAAACCAAAATAGAGACATAAAAAGCTTGAAGGTCAGGGCATGACACACACACACACACAAAATACCAAAGTAAAAAAATGACGTTTTTAGAAATGTTTGAGCAAATAAGTATTGAACAACTTTCTTATTGCAATCCTAAATAAGTTCAGGAGTAAAAATTTGCATGACCTCACTCTGTGTTTCTGAATGACTACCTCATCTCTGTACCCCACACATACAATTACAGTGCCTTCAGAAAATATTCATAACACATAAGGTTTTTTCTCCCCACCCTTCATCTACACACTAGACCCCATAATGTCTTAATATGTGTAGACCATATTCCTTTTGGTCAGACAGCATCATATACATGGGCTACAGATACTAAGACAGAAGGAGGCGCTGTTTGCATCACTCTGATGCTTTCTCTGGTGAAAGACAATAGATTTAGCCTCTTAGAATGGAAGGAAAATGATGAAACACTTGATAGACAAGAATGAGAAAAAAATGTACACTACCATTCAAAAGTTTGGGGTTACTTAAAAAAAGGACATTTCTAAGTACAAAAAATTGTCCATTAAAAAATAACATCAAAGTGGTCAGAAATACGGTGTAGACATTGTTCATGTTGTAAATTACTATTGTAGCTGGAAACGGCTGATTTTTTATAGAATATCTACATAGATGTGCAGAGGCCCATTATCAGCAACCATCACTCCTGTGTTCCAATGGCACATTGTGTTAGCTAATCCAAGTTTGTCATTTTAAAAGGCTAATTGATCATTCGAAAACCCTTTTGCAATTATGTTAGCACAACTGAAAACTGTTGTGCTGATTAAAGAAATAGTAAAACTGGCCTTCTTTAGGCTAGTTGAGTATCTGGAGCATCAGCTTTTGTGGGTTCGATTACACGCTCAAAATGGCCAGACACAAAGACCTTTCTTCTGAAACTAATCAGTCTATTCTTGTTCTGAGAAATGAAGGCTATTCCATGCGAGAAATTGCCAAGAACTGAAGATCTCGCTGTGTACTACTCCTTCACAGAACAGCGCAAACTGGCTCTAACTAGAATAGAAAGAGGAGTGGGAGGCCCCGTGCATGACTGAGCAAGAAGACAAGTACATTAGAGTGCCACAAGTCCTCAACTGGCAGCTTTCAAAAGCAAGGACATTTCTAAGTGACCCCGGACTTTTTGAACGGTAGTGTATATTTTTTGTATTGTTACAATTTTGGGGAAGCCAGGCTTCCCTTGACACCATGAATACATGCCACTTTATAGGCTGAATGTCATTGCACTTATGGTGCTTGTAATAGATTTCCCTTTTCATTCAAATGGCGGGTGCGGAGTGCACTGTTCGGATGCTGGACTTTCTATGGAGTAGACGAACTTGTGCAGGTAACTTACTTAAACTACTTTTTTGAAATTATTTGTTTTTACAATCAGATGAAAACATAACTGGTTGATTTCATGAAACATTAAAAGGTAATGCATTTTTACAGTTAAATAACATGTCTTTACTATAAAACCCATAAAACATTTTACTCCAGGAGTCATGTAAAAGGATCAGTGATGCATATGTATAAGTGCAATTGTTGTATTGTCTCTGGCCATCATAATGTCAACATGAGGAGGAAACATCTAGTTTTGATAAACATTTGGTTGAGTTGTCAACTAATGTGAATTCAACATGAAATGAACAAAACAATTCACCATGTCACGGGAATTAGGTAAAAAAATATATAATTTCCCTTATATTGTTGACTTTTGCAAATCCAATTTTCCGCGTTGATTCAGCATCATCATATTCAATTTCCTTGTTGAAATGACATGGAAAACAATGTTGATTCAACCAGTTTTTTCCCTAGGGGCTCCTTCTTCATTGTGCTCCATCACACACACACACATGCACGCAACAGATACACATGCACGCAACACACACACACATGCACGCAACACACACATATATGCACGCAACACACATATATATACACGCAACACACACATATATGCACGCAACACACTGTCTGTGAATCATCCATTTAAACATCTTAAAAACATGCATGAATAATATCCAATAACCCTTAGATCACGCTATAAGACATGCCGTGCCGTCTGTTTGTCAATGGTGGATAAGCTACTATATGTGTAATTTATGAATGGCTTCAGAGCTACAACCCACTGATTTCACAGGGCCAGTCACACTTTAAACTCTAATTAAGCAGGAGAATTCACAGTACTGTAGTGTGTTCAGGCAGTAGAATGTAATGGGGTCAGCTATGGGTTGACATTGTGTCCAGTAGGCCCTATATCCATAGCCTGTTTGTTCTATGATAGGATGGGGCTAATGGTGAGGCCGTGAAACACCAACAGCTAGCATCAATGTTAATAGTTGCAAAGTCAGCTGGGCACTGGCTGCTGCCCTTCTCTCCTCTCTTAAGGTACCATCACAACATTCATGTGTAAAGTAAAGCTGCATTAGTACAGATAGTAGCATAAATCTCCTCGCACAGTCTCCGCAGTCGGACAATTTTCTCATGGCTTCTGGAAGGAAATGCTGTAGGAATGCTCAACCGGTGTCTCTCATTCAGCCGACAGAAACTTTCAACCAGTTTTCCTCATTAAGCAACGAGTCGGAGTCAGAGGCCGAGCCTTCTCTGGTCTCTCCTCCACCCGTTACGGGGTCTGAGACGCCGAAGTCTTCCACCATTAGCTCTGACAAATTGAAAACCCTAGTCATTGGCGACTCCATTACCCACAGTATTAGACTTAAAAAGAATCATCCAGCGAACATGCACTATTTACCAGGGGCCTGGGCTACCAACGTTAAGGCTAATCTGAAGATGGTGCTGGCTAAAGCTAAAACTGGCGAGTGAAGAGAGTATAGGGATATTGTTATCCATGTCCTCACCAAGCACAACATAGCTTCAGTGTGTAAATGAGCTAGAAAGATGTCAGCATTGAGTAATAGTCGCTGGCCCCCTCCGAGTTAGGGGAAGTGAAGAGCTCTACATCAGAGTCTCACAACTCAATCGCTGGTTGAAAACTGTTTTCTGCCCCTCCCAAAGAAAATTGGCCCTCTTTCAGGGACTCACCCACAAACAGGACCAAGCCTGGCCTGCTGATGAGTGACGGACTCCATCCTAGCTGGAGGGGTGCTCACATCTTATCTATGAACATAGACAGGGCTCTAACTCCTCTAGCTCCACAGTCTGTAAAATGGTATAGAATCAGCTTGATCCCCTCTGTCGAAGACGCTTGGACCTTTAAAAAGATATTCTCCCCCCCCCCATACAGAAAAGGAGAATTAAAAAACAGGCTCAGCCCATGGTTCGACCATGATCTATCAGAGTTACTCCACCTCGAGAATTGTATTTGTCGAAAGGCTCGGCACACGCATATTCAGGCTGAGTAGCTATCATCCAGGTTAATGCGAAATACAGTGCCTTGCGAAAGTATTCGGCCCCCTTGAACTTTGCGACCTTTTGCCACATTTCAGGCTTCAAACATAAAGATATAAAACTGCATTTTTTTGTGAAGAATCAACAACAAGTGGGACACAATCATGAAGTGGAACGACATTTATTGGATATTTCAAACTTTTTTAACAAATCAAAAACTGAAAAATTGGGTGTGCAAAATTATTCATCCCCCTTAAGTTAATACTTTGTAGCGCCACCTTTTGCTGCGATTACAGCTGTAAGTCGCTTGGGGTATGTCTCTATCAGTTTTGCACATCGAGAGACTGAAATTTTTTCCCATTCCTCCTTGCAAAACAGCTCGAGCTCAGTGAGGTTGGATGGAGAGCATTTGTGAACAGCAGTTTTCAGTTCTTTCCACAGATTCTCGATTGGATTCAGGTCTGGACTTTGACTTGGCCATTCTAACACCTGGATATGTTTATTTTTGAACCATTCCATTGTAGATTTTGCTTTATGTTTTGGATCATTGTCTTGTTGGAAGACAAAACTCCGTCCCAGTCTCAGGTCTTTTGCAGACTCCATCAGGTTTTCTTCTAGAATGGTCCTGTATTTGGCTCCATCCATCTTCCCATCAATTTTAACCATCTTCCCCTGTCCCTGCTGAAGAAAAGCAGGCCCAAACCATGATGCTGCCACCACCATGTTTGACAGTGGGGATGGTGTGGTCAGGGTGATGGCTGTGTTGCTTTTACGCCAAACATAACGTTTTGCATTGTTGCCAAAAAGTTCAATTTTGGTTTCATCTGACCAGAGCATCTTCTTCCACATGTTTGGTGTGTCTCCCAGGTGACTTGTAGCAAACTTTAAACAACACTTTTTATGGATATCGTTAAGAAATGGCTTTCTCCTTGCCACTCTTCCATAAAGGCCAGATTTGTGCAATATACGACTGATTGTTGTCCTATTTACAGAGTCTCCCACCTCAGCTGTAGATCTCTGCAGTTCATCCAGAGTGATCATGGGCCTCTTGGCTGCATCTCTGATCAGTCTTCTCCTTGTATGAGCTGAAAGTTTAGAGGGACGGCCAGGTCTTTGCAGTGGTCTGATACTCCTTCCATTTGAATATTATCGCTTGCACAGTGCTCCTTGGGATGTTTAAAGCTTGGGAAATCTTTTTGTATCCAAATCCGGCCTTAAACTTCTTCACAACAGTATCTTGGACCTGCCTGGTGTGTTCCTTGTTTTTCATGATGCTCTCTGTGCTTTTAACGGACCTCTGAGACTATCACAGTGCAGGTGCATTTATACGGAGACTTGATTACACACAGGTGGATTGTATTTATCATCATTAGTCATTTAGGTCAACATTGGATCATTCAGAGATCCTCACTGAACTTCTGGAGAGAGTTTGCTGCACTGAAAGTAAAGGGGCTGAATAATTTTGCACGCCCAATTTTTCAGTTTTTGATTTGTTAAAAAAGTTTGAAATATCCAATAAATGTCGTTCCACTTGTTGTTGATTCTTCACAAAAAATACAGTTTTATATCTTTATGTTTGAAGCCTGAAATGTGGCAAAAGGTCACAAAGTTCAAGGGGGCCGAATACTTTCACAAGGCACTGTAAGTGCACTCAGGCTATCCGGAAGGCCAAAGTTAGTTACTTTAACCTCTCTAGGCAACCCGACGCGCTTGCGTCCCACCTTGCCAACAATAAATGCAAATGCGCTACACCAAATGCTAATAGCACTCGTTAAAACTCAAACGTTCATTAAAATTCACATACAGGGTACTCAATTCAAGCTACACTCATTGTGAATCTAGCCAACGAGTCAGATTTGTAAAATGCTTTTCGGCAAAAGCATGAGTAGCTATTATCTGATAGCAGGCAACACGCCGAAATACCAGAAGGGACATAAACAAAGGAATTAGCGTAGCCGGCGCTACACAAAACGCAGAAATAAAATATAAAACATTCATTACCTTTGACGAGATTCTTTGTTGGCACTCCTATATGTCCCATAAACATCACTATTGGGTCTTTTTTCGATTAAATCGGTCCATATATACCCTAAATATCGATCTATGAAAAAGTGTGATCCAGGAAAAACAGCGTTTTAAAAACGCAACTTAATTTTTAAAATTAAAAAAGTCGACGATAAACTTTCACAAAACACTTCGAAATACTTTTGTAATCAACTTTAGGTATTAGTAAACGTTAATAATCTATCAAATTGATCACAGGGCGTGTGTATTCAATAGCTCCACGTCTTGAACTCATGGTTGAAAATTTCTCCTCCAAAACATCCTGTCGGAGACCGGAAGGAATGGGCTCTCTCTTACTCGTTTGAACAAGAAACAAAGCCCAGGCAATTGACAAGACTGGCGACATCGTGTGGATGCTGTAGGACTTGCAATCTCAGCCCTATGTAATTTGGTTTCCCATAAACAATACATGCAAGTGGCGCATTGATACTTTTTCCAGTTTTCAGTGATCAGTTTTTCTTGCGCTTTCCGATGAAACACAGGCTCTGTTATATTCACAGCCGTGATTTAACCAGTTTTAGAAACGTCAGAGTGTTTTCTATGCACACATACTAATCATATGCATATACTATATTCCTGGCATGAGTAGCAGGACGCTGAAATGTTGCGCGATTTTTAACAGAATGTTCGAAAAAGTAGGGGGTAGGCTTAACAGGCTTTAGGAGCAGTTCTCTTTGGGTCTAACCCCAAGAAGTTCTGGAGAATAATCCCTACTCCTCATAGCTGCACATGTCCCTTAATGAAACAAAATTGCAATTAAATGATATAAATCACAAATAAGAGCGTTTTGACTCACCCGTGAGTCAATCTAAGTAACATAATCAAAATCCTTCAGTTTTAGCCAGATACAGTGTGGCAAAAAAGTATTTAGTCAGCCACCAATTGTGCAAGTTCTCCCACTTAAAAAGATGAGAGAGGCCTGTAATTTTCATCATAGGTACACTTCAACTATGACAGACAAAATGGGGAAAGAACATCCAGAAAATCATATTGTAGGATTTTTAATGAATTTATTTGGGGTCAAAATGATTACAAGAACGGTGAGCAAAAATCCCAGAACCACACGGGGGGACCTAGTGAATGACCTTCGGAGAGCTGGGACCAAAGTAACAAAGCCTACCATCAGTAACACACTACGCCGCCAGGGACTCAAATCCTGCAGTGCCAGACGTGTCCCCCTGCTTAAGCCAGTACATGTCCAGGCCCGTCTGAAGTTTGCTGGAGAGCATTTGGATGATCCAGAAGAAGATTCTCCCAATGTCATATGGTCAGATGAAACCAAAATAGAACTTTTTGGTAAAAACTCAACTCGTCGTGTTTGGAGGACAAAGATTGCTGAGTTGCATCCAAAGAACACCATACCTACTGTGAAGCATGGGGGTGGAAACATCATGCTTTGGGGCTGACAATTGGTGGCTGACTAAATATATTTTTGCCCGTTTCTTTTTTGCATGGGCTGCGGCTCAATCCACCGCATCCGCCTCTGTCAGACTTCTGCAGCTGTGGTAGAAGGTGGCTGAGCCACATTAGTGTTTGTCAGACCATGAGAGTCCCGAAAGTTGTCTTCTCACGAAAACATCTGTACCGTCCAAACATTGGCCGACAAACAAATGACCACGACAGAAAATCCAAGACCCACAAACATGATGGCTTTCTTCGTTTGGCTCTACGAACCCCACAAGTGTTACATGACTTGTCTGAAGTCGGTCACGCAAATGTGCCAACTTCTGTCTGTAGCATCCAAACCCTTTTAGCTACAAATGGAAGTATGGAGGTAAGTGTTGTGCCTCAAAAAATATGGAGTTAAGTGGAGTTAAGTATATATATATATATATATTTAAGGTGCCTTCGGAAAGTATTCAGAACCCTTAACCTCTCTGCGCACCGGGTTAGCGGGATGAAATTCGACAACATACTGTGATCGCTACATAAATAGTCATATTAAACATTCGTGAAAACACAAGTGTCTCACATGTTTCGAAAGTCTAGAATCTTGCTAATCCAACTGCGTTGTCAGATTTAAAAAAGGATTTACTGCGAAAGAATACAATGCGATTATCTGAGGATAGAGCCCCATAAAAAACAACTATTTCAACCAGCACAGGCGTAACAAAATCACAAACTGCAATAAAATAAATCATTTACTTTTGACGATCTTCTTCTGTTTGCCATCCCAATGCTCATTGTTACACAATGGTCTTTTATTTGATAAATTCCATTTTTATAGCCTAACACGAAACATTTTGTGAACCGCTTGTGTCGTGAATTCAGTCTCATTCCATTTTCGAAAACACATTCAATGTAAATACACACCCTAAACGTGACTTTTCCAGTCATGTTTGGTTTCATTGCAATCAACTGGTTTGTTTGTAACACAACCAAACCTGATGGGTCATTTTGCGGGGCTTATTGACTGAAAGAAACCGATTTGAAGACAGCAAGTAATGACATTGTGCACCAATGATATGACCACTGTTTCGTTGATTGACTGTATTTTAACCCAATGACCACTGATCATCTTGAAAATTAGCTGAGGTAAAAGGCAATATGTAATGTTTATGTGTTGGAAGACCAACCCATGTGGTAAACTCTGGCGTAAAGATGGTCATTCACCATTGAAGTTTCGTACCGGAAGGAGCAACACGTTACGAACAGCGTTGTTTTGGTAAAGCGCATCTTCAGCTGTTTATATATCAATCAGTATGGCAACTAAGTCAGAGGAATCTAAGTCTAAGTCTAGATATACAGATGTACACACAATTTTAGAAGAAATTGATCGGGAAAATGAGACAGAGATTGTTGGAGTACGATTAATTTAGCGATTTCCAAATGGAGGAATATTATTTGAACGGAGAGGACATTGTTTTGGATGGGTAAGTTTCTCATGCCAATGCCGTTGTTTGAATTAATTAAAAATATTATTATCATTTATTAAATTTTTATTTATAATATTTATTCATTATTTGTGAAATGAAATAGCCTATTTGAGGCTGTTGAGGGGAGGGCAGGCCCACAACAATGGCCAAAGTGAAATGTAGACAGTAGATACAGCCGGTCTGTTGTAATATAATAAAGACAGTAGATCTCGCTGGTCTGTCATAATATGAGACAGTAGATCTAACAGGTCTATAATAATAATATATTCAACCTTATGTTCCCTGTACTCTATATATATCTGTTTATTATACCTGTTGATACAGGGCTCATATGTGAAACTATTCTAACTGAACATTTTCTTTCACAGTGACACTGACTCCGAAAGGCCCCAGTGCCAAGGTGTACATCCCCCACTGAAGCTGGTTCATCCAGCTCCTGCCACAAGTGGTGTTCATCTGCCCAAATGTATTTCTGCAGGCATGGATGTGCCTCAGGGCCAAAAGGCCCCAGCATGGAGTCGTCGCTGTGTTCTTTGCAAAATGAAATCCCCCATCACCTGCACCACATGCTTGGTGACCCTCTGCTTTACAGCAGAAAGAGACTGCTATGGCACTTGGCATCAGCAGCACAATATTGTGGAGAGGACTGATGGTCTTCCAAATATTGAAAGTGTTATTTTGTAAATGTATATATTTTTTTTAAATGTTTTTTCTCCAAATGTTTTTTTAACTTCACCAATTTGACCACTTGGGTACATTTGGGCTACTTATGTGGGACACCTGGGTGTCTTCATGATAAATGTCCTGTAGCACACTATTTTTGGAATTTATCATTCTGAACCTTTGCACAAGTACTGTTGCCCTCTTATGTTTTTACTGAAATTGTCCCCATCATCCTATCTGAATGTTTGTTTTGTCATCATTTTAAAGATGATGATCCAACAATAAAAATGTAAAAATGTATGGTTTTGTCATTGTATTATCTAAACCAGATCTATTGTGTTATATTCTCCTACACAAACTTCTGAATGTTCTCTTTCAAATGAAATCAAGAATATGC